>NC_142501.1:18910215-19211644 GCF_057876585.1 Rhinolophus sinicus
AGCTGAGAAAGGCAGTAGAAATGAAGCAGTATTGACAGCGTGGGTGGAAAAACAAATCAGAACACAAGGAAAGCTCAGCCCTGTTTCTCCCAAACTACAAAAACGTAGAGCTGTGATTCAGGCTGTTTCAAACTCTGGGAAAAGAAAATGTGGGCGTGTTATTACCGGAGTCAGCCAGTCTCAGGGCACCGTCTTCCAGACTACCCCCACTGCTGACACTAACGGCAAGTTCGGAGAGTCCCAAAACCACCACAGGTTTTGCCCTTCACTAGAAAGAGTCACAGAACTCCTTGAAAACAATTATATACATGGTCATGATTTATTACTGGGAAGGGATTAGAACCAACAAAAGGAAAATTCATATAGGATAAGATATAGGGTTCCAAATGCAAAGCTTTTGTTGTCCTCAGGACACATTACCCTCTCAGCGTCAATGTGTGACAATACAAACAGACTATTGCCAACTTGGGAAAGTCACCTTTCGTGTCCACATTTTTTTACTGGGGCTTCATTACATAGGCATGATTGATTGATTGATTGATTGCCCACATGCTGAACTCAGTCTCTAGTGGTACTTTCCCTTCCCCAGAGGTCAGGCTGGAAGAGGCCTGAGGGTGACAAGGCACTTGGTCTTTGCCAGACTTAAAACGGAGTTAATGCTTGCAGAATCAAAACTGGATTTTCTATGGAGCTGTCGGACCCTCACCCACCTTGTATAGTCATGGGATCAATTCAAGAACATATTAGAACTAGTATATCTTTACTGAAAGTTTACAATAGAGGTGAAGATATTCAAATATATACACACAAGAAGGACTCACCTAAATTTCAGTAAAAACCCTCAATTAGGAATCAATCAAAAATGATCAATCGCTTTTTGTTGAAAAAGCACACATTGTGTGCCCAACAGTATCCCAGATGTTAAGCCACTATTTGGGGGAAATACTGTAAAAACATGAGCTACAATCAAGGATCCCTGAAGTTATGAGCTAATTGAGGAAGATAATTCAGACAAATGAAATAAGCAGAGGTTTTCCAACAGAACACGGTGGGGCCCAGCAAAGTCTCCAGTACTGCTGACCACTGACAGGAGAGATCTGTTGGTAGTGGGAATGTGCGAACTGATAACTACGTGAAGGCAGAAAGGGGTTCGAAAATCTGCTGAAATAGAATGTCTAACAGTATATAATGAAGGGTTCATAATGTGAGGTGGAAACTCTATATATGAAATGAGCTCAGAGAGAAAAATGAATGAGACCTGGAAGAACAGTAGGAGTTTCTGGAAGCAGCAGGTTGGTGTAGACAGAACAAATGGTAAAAGAAGACTACCTCAACTGCCCTGACGGACGAACTGTCAAGAGTCAGCTGGATACTATATCTATTTCACTAGAGCCAGCTGTCTGAATAGCAGTGTGTGTGCTCTCATCATGAAAACACCAAGCAAAAGCTTCACAATAGCTTCTAAAACTGATATGAAAAGCAAATGACGCATGAATCAGGATACTGGGGAATCGCAAAGGTATCAGGCCCGTTCTCAACACCTTTATGAAGCAGCTATCAAAATATCAAAATATACCAGACACTTGGAGAAAATGTTTAAAAAAAACAACAACAGATGTAGTAGTTTGATGGAAAAGGAAGTGGGGGTATTCAGAAGGGAGGCTTGGGAGTAGTTACTGAAGAACAGGGACCAACACAAAAGCATTAAGAGAATAAGCCATTGGCACAGTTCTGAATGGCAAAAGAACATCAAAGATCACAAAGGACCCTGAGAAATTTGAAAAACTCTCCAAAACAACTTCTACCTTGTTGCTTATTGAGCTACCTCAACTTTGACAGGTCTAAACATCTCATCCGCTGTCCAAGGCTTTCCATGATCTGTTAAGAATCGTATCTCTGTCATTAATTAATTAAATCACTTGTTCAACAAATATTTGAACACCTGCACTATTCTAGGCTCCATGGTACAATACCAAACAACAAAATGCCTCCGTCCTCGTGGAGATTATATTCCACTGGAGAGGGACACATAGATGTCCAATACCTAATACACAATATTAGTTCTATGAGATGAATTAAACCATGGTTCAGGAGGGGAAGAGAGAATGGGTAGCACTGTTTACATAGGATGGACAGGAAAAGTTTCACTGATACGGGGCATTTGAGCAGAATCCAAAGGAAGTAGGGATTCAGCCATGTGGTTATCTAGGGGTAAAGAATTCCAAGTTGGGGGGGACATCCTTGAAGCTAGAACAAAACTTACCGATAGGCTTTAACACGGTGGGTCATGGAGTGAGTGGAATGAAGTGAGAGAGGTGGGCAGCAGGCAGACCACCCAGGCTTTTATAAACCAGAATAAACTGTGGATTTTATTCTGGTTGCAGAAGCAAACCTTTGGAGGGTTTCCTTTATTTTCTTCCGAATGCAGATATTTCCTACTCTTTTCATGTCTACTTTCAAACCATGACTTCCCTGGTAAGGAGACCCTGGTGAATATTTATTATTTCCACCCTCCCCTACTCATCCTACGTTCCCATTACTTTGTCTTCAGATGGCCAAGTTCCTCACTGTGGAGTGACCCAAAACTTTATTTCTGAGGGACCTGAGCTTTGAGCGGTTCCTGCTGGTAGAGAATTGTTACTTCTCCCTTGAGTTCTGACTGAAAAGAGAAGTCCTAGGAGGTTTATCTGGATTTTATTCATCTTCCTCTCTGACCCCACCACATATCAGGATGTGTATAAGAAATCTGTAATAACCAGGGTCTGTCAGCCCAGCCTATACTTTCCCTGCCCAGTGCTAAAAGGAGCCTGCAATGGCAGGGTAGCAGTCACTGTTGTTTCCTCTGGGAAGGATTTCTCCTTCAAGTACTAAAGCTCCTATGCAAGTATTGCCCAGAGTACTGGGCATAATATTAAATGTAATCATTAGAAGTGACACTCCCATTTCCTGTCTTGGTCCCTGAATTCATGTTTTCTGCAAGGGCTTGTACCATATATCAAATACATGTAGATATAAGTCTCACAGCTAAGATGGCACTCCAACCTTTCAAGATATTGACTTCAAGTTGGCACCATAACTGGCTCTCACTTCAGTCATTCCACTGTTTTATAAAGCCAGTTATCTCCAGGACAGACGGTTTATGATAGGACCGTGAATTCTCATGGGCATTAGCCTGTTGGCTTCCTCTCCAAAAAAAATGTGACTTTCTTGGTGAAAAGGAACATTGAGTGGGAAACTACTAAAATAGTGGACAAGGCTTTCAGAATGTCTACAGATGATGGTTTTGTCCACAGATCGAGGGAAGACAAGTAAATCCAAATCCAAGTAGTGTCTACTTTAATAAGGACATATTGCTTCTCCCTCCACAAGGGATGGAGTCAAATGTAATGAACCTGCTACCATGTCAATGACAAGTCTTCTTGGAGTGGTATTAGTTGGGAAGGTCAGAGTTGGTCACTAGAACTGGTAAGTTGGTAATCTGGGGAAGTCCACATAATGACCAGAGCCTGAAACTGATATGATTGGGTAAGAGTTAGAAATATGGCAGGGGCCACTCCACAGGAACTGGGAACACAGAGGATGGGGTGGACCAAGAGGAGCTAAAATAGTATAAACAAACAAAAGCAGCCAGTGCTGGAAGCTTCATTTAAAGCAAAAAGGAGGAGAAATACTCTGGTTCATTCTGCCCTCCAGTCTTCTACTAGTACCTCCCACTGGCCAAATCTACTTGAAAACCAGTTGGCAAAGGAACCTGGGAAATGAAGTTCCCTGCAATACAGATGGCATGAGCTCTTCAAGGAGTCCACCAGAAGGTACAGGAGTCCACACAATGCAAACTGTTGAGCTCAACCCTGTAAATCAGAGCAGTCTTCAGCACCAATACTGCAGGCCTCAGAGGTCACGGCCAGGCTAAAGGTACTTAGTCTCTCTCAGGTCTTATGGCTAGAAGATGAGTCATCACTACAGTCACACTTGTGTGATACCTAGTGATTATTTTATAACTTGTACCTAAAGCAATAATGCATTGCTGATGCCACCAAGAGGTGACCACACTGATTTCTGGGGTGATCTGGTTGAGGGTCAAGGAAGCACCTAAGTATGTCCCATTAACAGGATTTGTGGATTCCTGAGAAGCCACCCTCAGCAAATGTCCCTGTTTGATATCATCTCTAGTCTTCGCTGAGACTTATTTCCTTTAAGTTGACCTCGTAAAATATAACTCATAAAAATGGATGTGTACTGGTGCCTAATTTTACCAATTCTCATACCCAGTACTCTGCTGGACTCATGGAGGGGTGACTTACCCCTTAAGGCAGCCAGAGTTCCAAGAAGAGGTCTACAATGAGGGGGGTGAAAGCAACAGTGGACAATCCATTGTTCATGCCCATTTGGCTATTTAGGATAAAGCTTTTTCTCTTTGGTGCAGCCTTTGAGACCCTCACACAAAGATGGCTTGCTTTTTTCCGGGGCAAGAACCCCCAAGATTACTGGGGCAAAGAAGATGTACTGGCATTCTGAGAGAAGAAGGAAAACATTTATTAGAGGACTTCTGTATGCCAGATCAAGCCTTTTCAAATGTACTATGTCATCAGTTCATACAATTCCTCTATGCAGTAGTGACAGTACTCCATTAACAAAAAAACTGAAGCTCTCATAAGTAAGGCACTTTCCTAAGGACATATAACTAAAGAGTGGAGAACCAGAATTTGAGGTAACAGCACCCAAGGCCATCCTCCCAGAAAACGTTTGAGAAGACCCTCTCAGGAGAGAGGCAAGTCAAGAGACTGTTGGTGTCTAGGTACCCAAACTAGGGGGATCAAAGTCCCTTAAAACTAAATCAGATCTGATTCAATTGGGATTTATAAAGATTACAAGAGAAAAATATGTGGGGTTTCGTGACACTGCATTGACAGAGGATTCTGGAGCCTTGTCTAGCAGGGATTGTTTTCCAAACTCTTTCTATAACTGCTTTGAATGTTCAGTGACCCCCTAGTGTAGACTAAACAATGGTAATGTTACAGTAAATTACACGATGCCGTCACGTGAAAGTAATCTGCTTTGTGTGATAGATTTACCATTCAGAGTTCCCCATTACTCACCAAATCTGAGGGTTGGGGGAAAGAAAAGAGAAATTGCCCCATTTGCATCTGCTTTCCAGCACAGGACACCTCTCGTGCCCCTTCTCTCCACCCCCACTCACCTCTGACTCCGTGTCTGGAGTCGACTCCCTCACAGAGTATCCATTGGACACCAACTCCAAACAAGGCACTTGACCATCTGTGAGGGAACTTCAGGGTCTCAGTCGAGGAAGCTCAGTTCAAGTTCAATGCTTCCCACTACATGCACTCACTTATTCGATAAAAGACTACTTTTAAAGTTAAGGCATTCCTGGCATGGCCTGTCACTTCAGGCCACATTATTAGTGTGTTGTCCTTCCTGCCAGGCCTTTACTGGCTCTCTCCTGTCTTAGAGATTCAGGTTCTCTCTCCTTTCAGACAGTGTATCCCATTTCCACCTTCCAGCCTCAAGTTAAGCTATTGACCCATGAGAAGGGTTAGGGCAGGGATAAAGGGAGGTGGGGAGGAGGGGCAGGCCCAGCTCTTTGGTTCCCAAGAGAAGCTGGGTTCTTTCCTGTTATCTATCTTCTCCCTTCAGCCTGTAACCTAGGTCCGTTTAGAGGATGTCCTTTTTCCTGTCTCTGTACTAAACAAACTGGGATTCTCTGTGGCTTTTGGTCCTGAGGGATTTGTCTGCAGCCCTGCCCTTTTTCTGTATCCTCTCTGATCTTGTCCCTCTTCCTGCCTCAGTTTTTCTCCCCTCCCCCGCCCCCAGGCTCACTTTTCCTGCCCTTTACTCTTTCCAGCTCCCTGATCACTCAGGCTATTGTCCCAGGAATTCACTCATGCTCCCCCTTCATCATCTTTTCTACAAATAACCTTGGCATTACCTGCTTACATCTGACACAGGTCCTAGCCTTTTCCTCCATCCCAGACTATGTCATTTTCCTTGCACAGTCCTGTTCACAGCTTCACAATCCATATCAGCATTTCAAAGCAATAGTCATTGATCCCAACCACACTAATAAAATACTTAAGACTGCACTTTCACATTTAACAAAACATGTGGGGTTTTTTTGGCCAATGATGACAATTTTTCCAGGAGACAATGCATTCTTTCCTAGAGAGAACACAGCAAATGTGCAGAGCAAATCAGGAATACTCCTGCAATTACGTGCACGTGAAATGTTTTGGTCTAATGTTAAAGTCAATATGTGTCTAACAACAAGCTTTTCTCCTCTCCACTCTTCAGTGTCTCTAGAAGATCTTAAAACACTTACAATCAAAAACCTCCATAATCTCTTGGGGAAATTTCCCCGACATATTTGTGGTCTTATTTACTATATATACAGGCAAGTCTATTAAAAGGAAAATTTATGTTGTCCAGTGTCAAAAGCCAAAGAGAAAAATATGTTTCAGCATGAGAAAGAAGCAAGCAACTACAAAGTCAAATAGAATTCTGAAACAACTTCAAGGAATGATGGAGTAGGACAAGCAGAAGTAAATTGAGGCAGAATAACTCGATTTTTTGTACATGGATTTCTTGCTAAGCCAGAGAAACTCTGGTAGTATCAGTTCTCTCATGCACCACAAAACTCAAATCACAAGTAAAGCTGCTCTCAGGAAAGTTAGAAACCAGAAAGCAAGGTATTTCATAGGAGTATAGAGTTTTAGAGACAGAAGGGACTTTAAAGACCAGTTATCCAGACAACTAGATGATAAAAAGACAGACTCCATAAAGTAGTCTCAAATGGCACTAGATAATAGAATGATAGCTAACATTTATTTTTTTTAATTACTATCATAGAAAAAAACACTTCATGTGCGATCTATCCTCTTAACAAATGTTTAAAACTACAATATATTGTTGCTGACTATAGGTACAATTATGTACAGCTGATCTCCAGCACTTATCCATCTTGCTTGACTAAAATGTCACACCCTTGATTAGTATAGTAATCCCCCATTTCCCCCTCCCCCCAAGACCTTACAAAGTGATATCCTCCACACTAAGTATTTTCTATACCTCATTTTATTTCACCACACAATAGCCCTTTTAAGGTAGGTACTACTATTATCCTCATTTTCCAAGCGAGCAAATTGAGACTGATTAAATAACTCATTCCTGGATTTACAGATGGAAAGCAGCAGGGCTGGTTTTCAATGAAAGCAGCTTGACTGCACAGACCTCTTAACCTAGCTATCAAATCACCACAAGGATCTGGTCAATTCAAACTTCTGGTTAAACCACTCAGATGATAAAAGCAGATACATTTAGAAGGAAATGATCCATCAGATCCAAGATGGCAGAGTAGATAAACACTGTGCCTGCTTCCTTTCATGAACACAATAATATTACAATTAAATTATAGAAAAATCAACCTGGAGAACCATCTGATCTGGCAACAGAAGTTTAATAACTAAGGCTATAAAGAAGAAGTCAGGTTGAAACTGGTAGGAGGGCAGAGATGGGAAACAGCCTGGCCCCAAATCCCCATGTGTGGTTGAGAATCAGGAGGGATATCTGGATGGGGAGGGTCCCCCTGGAGGAGTGAGGGACCACAGCTCTACACCAGGTTTCTGAGCCCAGAGTACTGGTGCCGGAAAGAGGAGCCCCCAGAACATGTGGCTGTGATAAACAGTGGGGCTTCTGACCACCATTCGGATGGGATGGAAGGCTGTGGGAAACCCAGATGTCCTCTTAAATGGCCCGTGCGCAGACTAGCTCAGTCACAAGCACTTACCCTGAGCTCCAGCGGAAAGACAGTTACTTGAGGAGCTTTGCCAGCATACGGGGGGCAGACTGAGGTGTGTGGCTTTGAGGTAAGCTTTGGAGGACAGTCAGCGTTTTCCTTGCGTGGAGTCCTTCTCCTGGGCAGCTGGCAGATGGGCGCCATCTTTGCTGTGTTGAGCCCTCCCCCACAAAGCCAAATCTGAATCTGATTGGCCTGGTGAGCTCCACTGCGACCCCACCCCACCCAAATCCCCCAATGCCCAAGGCACTTTCTCGTGAGCAGCCAGCCCCGCCCACATTGTATTCTTTCTTGAAAAACTATCGGAGTCCATCCGTGGGCCTCAGGCAGGCAGCAACTGGCCTTGCTGTGCTCTGAGACTTCTGTTGAATAGCTCCAGATCCACCATTGGTACCAAACCATAGTCTACATTAACCTGGTGACCACAACTCTTCCCACTTTTGTGACTCCCTGGGGCCCCGCCTCACCCAACTTGCATACTGCACAAGCCTTTATCAGGGGATGAATTAAGGAAGCCAGGAGGTGGCAGCAGGCCTCAGGGTGTTCTGGCTTTTTGCAGAGCAACCCCAGGTTCAGTACTGGTGGCAGCCATTCTCGGTTTGCAGCATGGCCTCTCCCACACGCTTCCAACTTTAGCACAAGCAAAGAACAACTACAGATTGCTTTTTAGCTCCTATGGTAGTCCCCGGTCAGTGACAGGCAGTGGGTGGATTTGGCCTGCACCAGAGCCCCTCCCAAGAGGCCACAGAACCAACATACTTGGAGGTTGGCTTCAGACCACAGCAGAGCACCACCCAATTAGCCCCACAAGAGGCACACACAAAGGGTGATCTCAACAGGCACCAGAACCTGCTGGGGCAAATCCCAGTCAGTGGGGTAAGACCCTGTTCAGCAGCCTCTAAGCACTGGATGTGGCCAAACCCCACAGCCAGTCAGCCTGAGGATCAATCCCACCCACTGAGGTGCCAACAGCAATCAAGGCTCAACTATGATAGGAGAGCACACACAATCCACAGAGCACACTCCTGGAACACCCAGAGAAGGTAACCAGGGAGACTGTGCCAGGGCCCCACAGGGCATCTACTAAATAAGGTCACCCTCCAAGACTGGGAGACATAGCAGAGCTACCTAATACATAGAAACAAATACAGAAAGGCAGCAAAAATGAGGAAACAAAGAAATACATTCCAAGTGAAAGAACAGGAGAAAAGTCCAGAAAAAGAACTAAACAAAATGGAGGCAAGCAACCTACCAGATACAGAATTCAAAACACTGGTTATAAGGATGCTCAAGGAACTTAGTGAGAATTTCAACAGAGATATAACATGCATAAAAAATAACATAGAAACCATTAAAAAAAAACAGTCAGAAGTGAAGAACACAATAACTGAAATGAAGAATGCACTAAAAGAAATCGCCAGCAGACTAGATGAAGCAGAGGATCAAATCAGCAATTTGGAAGACAAGATATCAGAAAACACCTAATTGGAACACCAAAAAGAGAAAAAGAATAAAAAAGAAACGAGGAGAGTTTAAGAGATCTCTGGGACATAGGAGTACCAGAAGGAGTAGACAGAAGGCAAAGGATTGAGAACCTATTTGAAGAAAAAAATGACTGAAAATTTTCCTAACATGGTAAAGGAAATAGACATACAAGTCCAGGAAATGGGCAGAGTCCCAAACAAGATGAACCCAAACAGGCCCACACCAGACACATTGTAACTAAAATGGCAAAGGTTAAAGACAGAGGGAATCTTAAAAGCAGCAAAAGAAAGGCAACTAGTAACTTATAAGGGAGCCTCCATAAGGTTGTCAGCTGATTTTTGAACAGAAACTTTGCAGGCCAGAAGGGATTGGCACAAAATATTCAATGTAATGAAAAGCAAGGACATACAACCAAGACTACTCTACCCAGCAAGGCTATAATTTAAAATAGAAGTACAGATAAAAAGTTTCCCAGACAAGAAAAAGTTACATGAGTTCATCACTAGCAAAGCAGTATTACAAGGAATGTCAGAGAGTCTTCTTTAAGATTGGGGGGGGGGGGGGAGCGGGGATGGGGGGGAGAGATCAAAGTTATGAATAATAAAATGGCAATAGCTACATACCTATCAACAATGACTTCCAATGTAAATGGATTAAATGCTCCAATCAAAAGACATAGAAGAGCTAAATGGATAAGAAAACAAAACCTTTACATATGCTGCCTACAAGAGACTCATTTCAGATTGAAAGACACACACAGATGGAGGAAGTAAATGGATAGAAAAGTTATTTCATGAAAATGGAAACAGACAAACAAAAAACAGAAAAGGTTGGAATAGCAACCCTTATACCAGACAAAATACACTTTAAAACAAAGGCTATAACAAGAGACAAACAAGGACTCAGTAACCCCACTTCTGAGTATTTATCTAAAGAAACCCAAAATGCTACTTCAAGGGGACCTGTGCATCCATATGTTCATTGCAGCATTGTTTACAATGGCCAAGATGTGGAAACAACCTAGGTGTCTGTTGAAGAATTGATAAAGAGGAGGTAGTACTGTATATGTATGTAATGTACATATGTGTATATATATACATATTACATATATGTATATATACATGTATGTGTGTGTGTGTATACACACACATACAACAGAATATTGCTTGGCCATGGAAGGGAATGTGTTCTTGCCATCTACAGAGGCAAGGATGGACCTGGATGGTACTGTGCTGAGTGGAGTGTCAGACAGATGCAATGTGATTTCACTTACATATAGAATCTAAAGAACAAAGTAAACAACAACAACAACAACAAAGAACAAAAACAAGCTCATAGACACAGAAAACATTTTGATGGTTGCCAGATGGGAAGTGGGTTGGAAGTGTGGGTGAAAAAAGGGGAAGGGATTAAGAAGTACACATTGGTAGTTACAAAATAGTCATGGGGATGTAAAGTAAAGCAAAGGGAATATAGTTAATAATATGGTAATAACTGGTATAGTGCCAGGTGGGTACTAGACTAGTCAGGAGGATCCCTTCTTAAATTATATAAATGTCTAACCACTATGCTGTACACTTGAAATTAATATAAAATAATATTGAATGTCAACTGTAATTGAAAAATTATAAAGGTGGGGGAAGGTGAAGAGGAATAAGAGTTTCAAATTTCCAGGTATAAAACAAATAATCATGGGGATGTAAGGTACAGCATAGGGAATATCATCAATAATAGTGCGACAGCGTGGGACGGTGTCAGATGGTTGCTGGACTTACCCTGGGGATCACTTCCCTGGGTATATAAATTGTGAATAATTATGGTGTACACCTGAAACTAATATAATATTGTATGTTAGCCATATTTTTAATAAAAATCTTTTTTTTAAAAAAAGGCATATGAATTTAGGAAGAGCTTTTTGGGTTTCTACCTTCTGAGTGAATGGTGCCTACAGCAGTTAGAATAATGTAGGTTGTGCTACAATACAAACAGTCCCCAAATCTCAATGTCTTATAATAATAGAAGTTTATTTCCCACTCATGCTATATTGGGGCAGCAGTGAATTTGGCTTCACACTCTTCTCACTCAAGAGTCAGGCTGAAATTCCACAACGTCTTGACTAGGTCTTCGGGAGAAGGGATGATCCTGGAAGTGACGTGGACACGCATTTGTTGTTAACAAGAAGATGCTTTCATCTTCATCTCAGGATAGTGTAAGAAATTCCCATTGGAAATCATCTATGTTGTAACTGAATCTAATGAAATATGTATTCCAAAATATTATTCTCTAACACAGTTTGAACAATTAAATAGATACATAATAAGCATAAAAAAGAAAAAGACTCAGACTGCAGAGCCTTCCTCTCTGGCTGGGAGACGGGAAGATGACAACTTGTACACTGACCTTAAAAGCTTTTCCCTGAAGGTGATACTCAGCAATTCTGCTCACAAAGCAAGTTACTCCTAATTGCAAAAATGTGGGGGAAATACAGTCTAAGGCCCCAGAGCATAGCCAAAGGGGAAAGCCTGGAAATATTTATGAACAGCCCCTCTACCACAGCACCAAATTCATGCAGGTTCCCTGTGAACCCATGTGACTCTGATTGTGTTGCCTAGTCCTAATTCCGTAAACTTAAATTTGTTTGAGTCCTTTGAGTTTATCTGTGTACTTCATGAACAGGTCTAATCCCAAATTATTTACTACCACGGCTGCTCTTTTAGAGCACTAAATACACTGTCCCTCAAGCACACAACTACATAGGTAACCTTTCAGACCAAATTAATAAAAATAAGATTTGACTAAAACTACATGAAAGCTACAGTCCAATTAACAAACAGAAAAATTGAGACTTTATGCCTTGCAGAAATTCCTAGCCTCTTGCCTGGCACAAAATAAGCACTCAATAATTGCTAGTTTCCTTAAACATATCAAACTCCAATTAATCTTTCTTCAAGAGACACATCTATCTTAATGTCTGCCAGAGACTGTGGAAGGCTAGCAACACTTCTTTCTGGCTCTGAGGCTGCTTACAGACACAGGGCATACTAAAAAATTACAAGACAAAAATGAATGAATGACCTGGAGAGTTGTTGCCCCAAAGCTCTTCCCCAGGGAGAAACTGTTGAAAACAAGTTAGTTCTCTGGGCCATGGTTATTTTCACATGATCTCAACCTCTTAACCCATAGCTCTTTCTATTAATTATTAACCAGAACAGTTTGCAAACATTTCTGACATGTGATGATATTCAACATGTAATTACATCCTAGTACAGAAGACTAGAGGTAAAAGCAGGTGGAGGACAAAGGAGGTTTTCTCAGAGAGAGAAAAAAAAAAAAGAGCAAAACTACAATTGGCAAAATGGAATTTTCCTATTAACTGCTGGAAAGGTAGATATGGGTGTCCAGAGGCAAAATGCAAAAATCTCCACACAAAAGTAAACCATGGTAATCAGAATTGCAGATCTTGAGGGAAACCCGTGGTATGAGAGCAATTCTCTTTGAGAATTTAGAAAATCAACAAGGGCAGTGCCAATCGCATAATTCAGTTCATCCCTTTTCTGATTAAAACCAGGGTCAGAGGAATGCCAGTCTACTAGAAAAAAAAAATAGATTTTTTTTTTTTTTTTTTTTTTTTTTTTTACTGGTCTCACCCATGCTGAAGACACTTTGATGATGGACAATCTCCCCAACTATACTCTACCTTACTTAACCCCAGATATGAATACCTCCAACTGAAACCTTGCTTCTTCATTTTGCAATATGAAGAAATGCTTGCTGGGGGAACTTTCTAGCCGGATACCCTTGAATACACTTCCTGATGAAGAGGGAGATGCGCCAGCTGCCACTACAGATGCTGAAAGAACGGGGAACAAGTGAAGCTGATTGTAATAATACGTTGCACAGGCTGAAGGAGCTATGGTGATGGAGAGCCCCAGTTCAGGGGGTAGGCACCTTCCAGATTCCAAAGGCCAAGGCAAAATTTGGCCCATGGCTGTAGCAAAACTATGAGGATTGCTTGCTAATATGTTACATGGCATGGGAAGGCTGCAGAATCTCTCTTAAAAAGTAAAAGAAATAGTAGCATCGCGGGAAACTGAAAGTTTCTTGTTCCTAGAGATTCTGATTGGCAATTTAAGTAAAATGTATAGGCTGTGATTTCAGAGACACAGACAAGGCTCTCAGCCAAGAAATATACCATTTTATTACTTGCAAATGCTTTCATTTCCATCATTACAGATGCATCTCTTTTATTTAAGTCCTGGTCTGTTGTTAAAATAAAAATTTCAGGCCGTAAATCAGCATCAAATCATTTACACCATTCTATGAATTAATTAATATATTAGCATCCTATCCCAGAGAACTGTCAACACCTCCTAGTAACAAAATGGGGGAGAAAGAAAAATAAAACAGTGTTCCATGCCTGAGGGGGATTTTATAGCATAGAGGAACAGATTACTTTAGACTTAAAAATCAGAGGTTGAGAAGTAGTGAGAAGTAGGTTTCTGGAAATAAAATAGGAAGAGGAAAACATGTGGATGGCAAAAGTAAAGTTAAATTTTATTCCTTTATTTGAATGTTTTTGTTTGATTCAATAAATTCATGCATTGAGACATTTGCAAAAATGGTATTTTTGAAGGCTAAGATATATTAATCTTTTTGGCCAAAGATGAAGTCCTGAAAACTACAGTGTCTTATTCTTTTTATTGCTTTTAACTGCCTTTTCACTGCCTAGAAGACTACCTGTCACATGGCAGATAGTAAACATTTTTTCATGAATGAATAAGTGAATGAATGAATAAAACTAAAGCTTTAAATCCAAATAAACAGCATTTGCTTCACCATTATCATATGAGAGGTTGTGTACTTATTCTAATCATCCCATTATTGCTTATAATATATCCAGACACTGTTCTGAGAATTGCCAAAGCAAGTGACAAAGTCATTTTTAAATCATCAGTGGTATCAAGTCATCTCCCGCTGGTGAAGTATTTGGTTTTATTATTTTTGTTTTTAAATTTGTTGCCAGTTCAATAGCAGATGAATTTTTAAGCCAGTTCTATTTTTTAATCAAAAAAGAGATATAATTTTATGAAAAAGTTAGACTGATTTCCTTGTGTGACATAGCACATTTAAAAGAGAGTCCCAATCACTCCAAGAAAGTTGTAAACAATGACAGCTTTGTTGGGCCAATTGGCTTGCCCTCCCTAGTGGCTCCTTTGAAAGATAAGACATGGGAATATCTAAATTTGGGTCTATTTACTATTAAACAACTGAACAAGAAAATTGTATTAAAGTCACACTTTACGTTACCTTCTATTATTCATTACATGCATCATAAAAAAGATAACATTTTTAAAAATCTCTTTTAGGGTAGGGAATGATGTATACTTCCTTTGTATTACCGCCTCTCACCACTTGCCCTAGATCCAGCTTAGGCAATAAATACTGTATGTATAGGGCAAGGACTGCCACATAGAGATCTCCAGCTCTGACCTATCCCGTGAGCTCTTGATTTATTTTTTCAACTGTCTATTAGACTCCCCACCTGGATGTATAATACCTATCTCAAACATGTCTAAAAAAAGTCTTACATCCCTTAGTCTTTCCCTTTTCAATTCTTGCCTATAACTCTAATGTCGCTTCAACCAGAGTGATCTTTCAAAAACGTGTATCAGGCAATGCAAACCGTGAAAGTCCTACCATCACTTTACAATCCAATTTTATTGCCCTGGGGCATAGTACGCTGACCTGGCCTCTGCCTCTGCTCCAACAACTCTACCCTTTACTCACGCTGCTCAAGCCCCTCTGTCCTGCCTGCTGTTTCCAGACCCGCTAAGCTCATCAGAGACTCCACCCCCTCATCCTTTCCCTTCCTTCTGCCTACAATTCCCATCCCCCCCAATCTTCACATGTCTAATTCCTTCTCATCATCAGGATTCTCATCATCAAATGCCATTTTCTTAAAAAGGTATTTCCTGATGTATCTAAAATATCCCTACTCTAGTCACTCTCCGTCCCCTCACCCTGCTTTGTTTTACTCAGAGGATTAATCATATCTGAAATCATTATTTTGTTGTTTGTTTATTGTCAGTTCCCCTACCTCTAGAATGTCAGTGCCATGTGGGTAGGAATTTTGCTTCACTTGTTTACTGTTAGAGCGTAGAACAGCACTTGGCACACACCAGGCATACTATGAATGAATGAATAAATGAATGAATGAATGATTATTCAATAAACCCTAAAAATTATGTGGTAGTTCTATGAAAGATGTATGATCAGATTGCACTTTTCCGAAAGTAAAAACCCTGCTAATGGAGACAGCAGCCATCAGTTATGTAAACAAACCATTGGACTTAGAAGTAATGTATGCGCACAGGCTTGCCTGGGTTACTAGTTGTGCAGCCTGTGTTACTAGCTGGCAAACAGGGTAAGTATCATTTCACACTGTCCTCAGAATCTTTGAGTATGAGGTGAAATGCTTCCTTGGGCAAGTGCAAGATGGCTTGAAATAAAGGAATATATTTTACCCTGGCCATTTCTGACAAGGTGCAGAAAATGACCAATGTTGGCATCAATTACCTGTCCTTCTTTGCTCTCTCTCCTTTTAAAGTGTGGAGCCTGTTGGGAAAGAGGCATTACATGAATTCAAAGCATTATGATATCAAAACCCCATAATTATTTAAACTATGTGGTATAATCTGTGCACAGTCAGTGATTAAGTATGCCACAATTAAAACAATATCATGTAACTAATTACAAAGAGTTAGACAGCCTGTGCTATCGCTCTGCTTGGTGTCCGAATGTTACACAGAAGACTGTAATTCTACTCTGCAGACACCATTAAAAGTCTTCCAACATATTTTTAAATCCCTGGCTGTCTGAGGGGTGAGTTGGGTCAGGGAAGGATGGGTGATGACAAAGAGTGGGGAAGAATCCTGAATGGATTTTGGGCTTTTAGAAAAGCCTTTCATCATGAGAGGGGAAAATAATTAAAAATGATTCTCAGGAAAATATTTCTTTCTCTTTACAAAGACTGTCTAATCAGAAAGCCAGATAGTTTGGCTGGACTACAGGAGCTATCTAGAAGACAGAAAGAATGGTTGATATTTCCCCATTTAGACCAAAGCTACAATTATTTTCCTAGTCAGAACAGATGAGGGAAAGAAGAACGGAGCCAAGGGCTAATGTTAAATTCATCATTTCACATGGTTATCCACACAAGGCCAGTGGCATGAGTAAAACACTTTACATGTATGTATCCCTTTGTTAACAGTAGGTTTATGTGGGGGTTTTTTTCATTGACATTATCATTATTTTTATTCTAAACAAACGGTAGGAGAGGCATTCCATACGTACATAGGCCAAATGGCAAAAGGACGATATCAGACATCAAAAATTTGTCCCAGGTCGCTAAGAAATGGCTACAAAATAATTCAAACTGATAATTTTTACCCCAGTCCCAGGCTCCCCTGAGAAAACTGTACAATTCGAATCACTCTGTGTGGGGTGATACAAGATAATGGGACAATGAGCCTTGACAGTAGGAAAGTATCAGGGCGTACCTTAGATCCGCCAGTCCTGGACCAGTAACATCTGCATTGCTTGGGCACTTGCTAGAAATGCAACTTCTGGAATCCTAACCCAGACCTGCTGACTGAGGAACTCTGGAGGTGGGACCCAGCAATCTGCGTCTTAATAAGACATCCTGGTGATTCTGGTGCCAGCTCAAGCTTGAGAGACACTGCCTTCTTGTTGTTACTGTTGAATTTATTTTCCCGCTTTATTGAGATATAATAATTGACATATAATATTGTGTAAGTTGAAGATGTGTGCCACGATAGCTCTCCATCACTTTCCCTAGAGAATTATAGGATCCAAACATGCCTTCCCCTCCGTGTTCCAGGCCTCCCTACCTCCTCTAACCTTCACCTTCCCATATGCTAGGTGTGTCACTAACAAATACAAATAAACTGCCAGCTAAACTCCCCTCTGACCTGAGGAGAAGAGTGTAGTAAATCCTCCTCTAAAACCAAATCAGAGAAAGAGAGCTAGAATGTCATGTTTTTTCTCTGGATAGAGCTAAGCTAGTAGGAAAAAAAATAATTTACAATAACATCATACATTGGATCTTAGAATAAAGAGTCTTAGATTGTAAATTCTTTGATTTCTGGTCCCCTTGAACGGTCTTCAGTACCTGGCGCTAATGCTTTGGCTATATTGGCAAATTATACACATTTGTTCAAGTAAATGAAGTAGTATTTTTAACAGGCTCCAGTTACTCTACCTACGGGAGGCAGTTATCTTCAGTTCTGTTTTCTCTCCACTGTCCCCCATGTACATCATCCTGAAAATAGGGAGAAATGGCCCTCTACCAGGCTCCCTGAATTAAAAGTCTGATCTTATGGGAAAGCACAAACTTCATTCATTCATTCATACTTCTCTTCATTCCACAAATGTGAACTGCACATCTGTGACAAGTCGGGTGCTGGGCTAGAAACTAGAGAAATACTCAGGTATGACACCACCCTTCACCTGGGAGCACACAGTTTACTAGAACTGTGAATGATTAAGCACAAAAGAAGGTGCTAGTTGCTATAACGGAAGTGAGCACAAGATATATGAGGCAAGAGGGTACATTCAAGTCTGCTTCTCAGAATGTGGCAGAGCGTCTGGCAGCACTGTGCCTGAATATGCTCTGTATGTACTCCTAATGCAGCAAGTAAAATGAAGCCTGCTCTGTGGGAATTAAAAACTTGTTCTGTGATCTGACCGTGGTAATGACCAGTATTCGTCAGTTTAGAATTGGCCAAGGACATAAGGATTTGGAAAAAAATAAAACCCTTCCTTAGGATTGTCTGAATATTCTTACTGCAAACGACTTTCACGGCGCTGTATACTGTGTCTGTGTGTCTGTTCATTTGTGCCTCCTTGACGACTGAAGTCAAGGCCTAATGCTTGGCAAAAAGAATCAGAGCGGCATGCCACCCACTCCCCTTTCTGCTGCCCCAGTGATGCTAGACTTTGTGCAAATCTACCCTAAGCAACTAGGGACTATAACTAGGGAAATTGATTTCCTTAAAAAGCAAAGGCAATGGATTTGCCAAAAGAGTTTCTAGGAGGATATGCCTGGAATTTGGGATTTTTGATTTGTGTTTCTACAAACCCTGGGCAAGCTGCCCTACTAAAATTACCATTAAGTTGGATTTATGACCAAGTAATGGTACATTTCTCTCATTAAAGACAGGTCTTCTCTATCTGTCTGGGCTCGAGCATGACCTGCGTGGGAAAACAATAAATCACCAGCCCCTCACTGTTCTTTTGTGCGCCTTGGGAGTAGAGGTGGGATGCCAGAGCGGTTAAGGTCAGCTTTGTGATTTGCATCCCAGGAGGGCAGAAAAAATCAGTTTGAGGATTTGCTAAAGGATCAACAAAATAATTGATAACCAGTGCGCTGGCATCATTCCGCAGTTGGAATGCCTTTGAAACCGTTCCCAAATGGCATTGGGGATTAGTGAAGATTCCTGAACAGAGAATGAGTTATGTGACCTGGGGCATACTTTAACTCTGCCTTTGACCTGGACGACATTGTGAAGAACACTTAACCTCAGCGACCTCTTCGTCTGTCAAGTAGGTAGAATAACGGCTGCAACCCAGATGGAGCCTACAAAGCACAGAGAGAAGGCCTCCAAAAGTGGCTGGTTATTTCTGGGGGCTTCCCAAAGTTCTTTATTAAAATCAGAGACACAAAAGCAGATGATAAACACAACATCAAACCTGATTTCAACCCTCAGTCTCAAATTAGGGGATACCGACAGCTGATGTTCTTTGCTTGCGTTCCAGTGCTTCCTCACTTTCAGGTTTTTGTCTCGAGGAAACAATAATGATAATTGTGATAGCTAGTATTTATTGAGTGTTTGAAACCTCAGGCCAGGCACTGTACTAAGCCTTTTACCTGCATTTCTTGTCCTCACGATTATGCTGTGAGGTGGGGATTTTCAGCTCCATTTTGCAAATGAGAACCCTGGGCTTTGTGGAAGCCAACCTAGGGACAAAGCTAGGACTCAAATCCAGACAGGGCTATTTCTAAAGCCCATGTTTTTAAGCACTGACGATCTCTAGCAGAGGAAATAGCAAACAGTGGAAGAAATCCTGCCTGTTCTTAAATGTCTAGATCAAATTTTTCAAACGTTAGATAAAATTTTTAATATTATGAGGCTTAATAATTGGTTGCTTGGGAATATATCTTTTAAATTACTTTCACCGTACAGAAATCCATTCAATAGCTATTCCAGTCCGACCTACAGTTAACTATCTTTCTGTCCTGTACTTAGAATATTCAAAGCAGAAGCATTTCCAAGATAAACTCTCTACCTTAACTCCAGTCAGCTCTCACACTCCATTCTTTTGCAAGTCTTATACTTTCTATAGCCTTAGATCATATCATAATATAAATTCTTTCCTATTACCAAGGATTTCATTATGTGGCCCTCAAAACTTTATTCCCTTTAAGAACTTATAATTTATTCCAACCATTTCTGAAATAAATTATTATAAACTTTTTTTTTTTTTTTGATGACTCAAGGTCCTCTGGAGCATTCATGCTTCTAAGGCTTTCTGTAGCTATACAAAATAAATCCAGACTTCTGTGCATTGTAGTTTTTGAATCTTTATTTTGTTTCTCTCTCCTCCCACCATTGTAAACTGTTATTCTACATGCTGTCAGTGTGGTCTTGCTGCTTATAATCTATCTTGCTTTGTAAATAATTGTCTGGATAAAGGCCTGAGGGACTATTCATGTTTTTACTGTGGAGTAAAATGCATGGGCTTTGTGACATGTACTTTCATATTATCATTTAGTTTATTCTGAGTTCATAACAGTCTTCCTGATGGTATGTCTGACCAAAGACGTAAGTTGAATATGAATGCAAGTTGGATTTTTGTTTGCAAGTCATATATACATATATAGAAATAGAAATAGATACAGAGGATGATATAGCTATAGCTATATAGACAGCATGCATGGGTGTTTTAACTTAAACTGTTTGCAAACCAGACATAATACAGGGAGAACCATGAGAACAAGGGGCTTCTCTACACTGAAAACTGTTTTTGAAAGTTTGCTTTGGGTCCACAATTCAAGTTTAAACATTACTTACCTCAATGCTTATTTATACTACAATGCTTTATACAGAAAAGTCACTCGATAAATGCTAATTAAAGAAAATCATGCAAAAAAAAAAGGCATTCAATGCCAAATCATTTAATTGTTTGCTAATACTTTTTTCTTCCCAGCTCCACCTATGTTCCTCTTTAAGGTTAAAAGAGTTTATAAAATAACTCGCATATGTTAAAACTCTTTAAAAAAATACTAAACGCTAATAGAATGAAAATATAATCCACAGACTGAGAGAAAATATTTGCAAATTATGTATCTACTAAAGAACTTTTATTAAGAATATATTTTTTTAAATCTCAAAACTCAATAAAAATATGAACAAAAATTCAGATGGCTCCTTCACCAAAGAAGATATGCAGATGGCAGATAAGCACATGAAAAAAATTTCAACATCATTAATTATTAGAGAAATGCAAATATAAACCACAATGAGATTCCATAACATGCTTGTTAGAAGGGCTACAATTAAAAAGAACGACCATTCAAAATGTTGGTGAGGATATAGAGGAACTGAAACTATGATAGGCTCCTGGTGGGAATGTGAAATGGTGCCAAAATTTTGGAAAACAGTTTCTTAAAACATGAAACATTAAACATTAAATCCTATGATCCAGCCATTCCAATCCTAGGTATTTACTCAAGAAAAATGAAATCAGATGTCCATATGAGGATTCATACACGAATGTTCATAGCATATTTATAAATAATAGTCAAAAACTAGAAACAACCCAAACATCCATCAACATGTGAATAGATAAACAGATTGTGGTACATCTACACAATAGAACACTGCTCAGCAACTACAAGAAATACATTTATGCATGCAACAACATGGCTGTATCTCAAAATAATTATGCTGAGTGAAAGAATCCAGAAAAAAAGAAACATATTCTCTATACTTCCATTCATATAAAATTTTGGAAAATGCAAACTAATCTGTAGTAACAGAAAGCATCTAGCACAATAGTTACCTGGTGGCTGGAATGGATAAGGGTGCAAGGGAAGATTTACCAAAAACAAGGAAATTTGTAGGGACAACGGATCTGTTTGCTATTTTGATTATGGCAATGGTTTCATGGGTGTATAAGTGTGTCAACAATTCTCAAATTATACTCTTTAAGTTTATGCAGTTTATGGTTTGTCAATTATACCTCAATAAAGCTATAGCAAAGGGGGTGGGGAAGAACATAGCAAACAAAAGAAAGGGAACAAAAGGAGTTATAGGATCAAAAGTTTAGACCTGAAAGAAATTTAACAAATCAACTTATCTACTTATTTATTTTATGGATGAGGCAATTGAGAGCTAGAGAATGGTTACTCAATAGATAACTAATCAATGAGCAAATTTGACAATTGGTAATTTTAAAAAAAGCGTCAAGTAGTCATCTTGGGGAAAATCAGAATTTTATTGTATTTGCTTAGTTATATCTGGTGTCAAGGTGCCATGGTATGTTCAATACTTAAGGCTTCTAAGCATTTAAATCCTGCCATGCACTCAGTAATGTCAGATTTGAAGGGCTCATAGTCAGCGGCAGAACAACAACTTGTGTCTTTAAGTACTCATCCCAGGCCTCTACCCCATAGAACAGAGTCACAGAGCTGGAAGGAATTCCACACCTGAAGAAGTAGCAGTCAGATGACCTGATAACCCCTGACCAGAAAGAGAAAGGAATTATGCAATCAGACATACTTGCATCTCACTTGCCAAAAGCACTGTTGCAGAAACTACACCGATCCTTGCTTCAGTTTGGGTTTTGGCTGCTGCAGATTTCTGTCAAGAGGAGCCAGGCAGAGGGCAAAAAAAGCCTTCCAGGGGAGAGCAAGTACAAGAGAAATCCAGATACGGCCTCCAAAGGAACAATTTACCAGGTAACAGGAAAAGTAGATGGCTAGGTGCTCAGAAGAATCTACTAGCCTCTTCTCACAGCTGGAGGGATTACCAGATATTCCAGGTTTCTATTGCTACAAAACAAGTGACTCCAAAACTTGGTGGCTTACACAATCATTTATTTGGCAGAGGAATCCACACCTTAGCAGGTCTTGGTGGGGACAGCTCATCTCTTCTCCATGTGGACTGACTGGGGTTGGATGATCCACTTCCAAGAAGGCTTACTTCCCTGACTGGTAAATTGGTGATGCCTATAGTTCCCCTCCATGGGCTTCTCTATGGGGTGGCTTACGCTTCCTCATAGCACAGAGACTGGATTCTAAACGCAAGCATCCCAAGAGATAGGAAATGGGAGCAGCCAACTTCTTAAGATCTGGTCCTGAATCTTACCAGATTTTAAAGCCGTTCCACCAAGATGCCACACAATAACTACAGTTAAAAATTGCCTGGACACTTTTATCAGTTTTTCTTTAAGCCCTTGCTCTCTAAGAAGAGAGTGAAGGGATTTGTGTATT
Source organism: Rhinolophus sinicus (assembly GCF_057876585.1). Classification (NCBI taxonomy): domain Eukaryota; kingdom Metazoa; phylum Chordata; class Mammalia; order Chiroptera; family Rhinolophidae; genus Rhinolophus; species Rhinolophus sinicus. The sequence continues at coordinate 18,933,087 of NC_142501.1, forward strand.
TATCTTGACCACAGCCCCAGTACTACAAACTGCTGGCGTGTGTAATTTTTGGCATCTAATTTGTTTTCACACTTTACAAACAGAAATGGAAACACTTTACAAATCGCATTTTTAAATTACTCACGGGTCAATCAACCTAAAAGCTCTCTGTAGACAGGGACTTTATCACGATACAGTGCCCCAAATGTAGGAGGCATTTAGTGATACTGCAAATTGATATATGTGAAGTTGGCCCTACACCATTGTCAGATCCTTTTAGCAAATATTGATTGCCTCAAGATTTGGTAATACAGTAAGACATAAGTAGAAGCTATGACTGCTTACCCTTCCTCACCACTAGGTGTTAAGTGTATGAAAGCAAATCTCAGACCAAATTCTGCCACATAGAAATATTTATTAGCAAGCAAGCTCCAAAATAGTCATACAAACCATTCCCATGGGCTTGAAGAAGTCCCTACTCTCTACCTTTAAGGTACTCCAACAAGCATTAAAGTAATAGTTGAATAGAAACTATTCAGGACTCTGCCCCTCCCCAGAGCTGATTGTTAAACATTTACCAGCACATTATTATAACTGACCACCCTAAAGGTATGAATTAAAGTTAATTTACATCATACTATTTCTATTAGAGTATTTGAAAGTAACTTACTACCGTGTTTCCCCAAAAATAAGACCTAGCTGGACAATCAGCTCTAATGTGTCTTTTGGAGCAAAAGTTAATAAAAGACCTGGTTTAATTTTACTATATTATAAGACTGGGTCTTTAATATAATATAATAATATAATATAGTATTTACCAGGTCTTATTATTAATTTTTGCTCCAAAAGACGCATTAGAGCTGATTGTTCGGCTAGGTCTTATTTTCAGGGAAACATGGTAATAACATAATAAGCAATATTAGTTGCTTAACTACTGCATACAGTTCTTATATTTAAATAAGTGCCTACTGGTACGTGAGGGTGTGTGTGTGTGTGTGTGTGCGTGTGTGTGTGTGTGTGTGTTGAGTGAGGAGTTGTTTGTCCACTCTTACCATTTCATTATATTCTATGAAGTTTTCAGTGATAGCACATTGAATAGGATATAAAAACTAGTAGAGTAGAATAGCAATTGATCAGCAGGTCTACATTAGATGATCAGAGCAGTGTTTTCATAAGATTATCCACTCACACTTAAGACTGATTAAAACAGAATGACAGGTATTAATTCAATTTTAATTTTGTGTCATTGAAAACTCTGATCCCCTCATTTGAAGTCTGGCCCATAATTATACGTGCAGCATGATAGGAAAGACCAGAATTCAAGTCTCCACTTGAGCACATACTAGCTGCGTGACTTCAGACAAGTCATTCCTGAGCTTCAGCTCCTCACCTGTAAAATGGGGGTGAGAAATATGAGACCATCCATATAAGAGTATTTGTAACTTGCTACAAAAGATCAGCAGTTATTACTGAAGTGCCTTACAAGAACTCGCTGCTAACAAGTTAGGATTAGGGTAGAAATGCACTATTCTTTTTTTTTTCCTTAATGAGAAATAAAAAATAAAGCAATTTAATAGTTTAAAAACAAATTTTCTATCCAGAATCTACTCGAATTAAGTTTTCTACCTTCTCTAACATGGCTGACAAAGCCCAATCACAAAACTATCATCAGGCACACACATTGGACCACTGAATGTCATCATCTTCTTTGGGTGCATACGGGATGCTCTAGCTGAGGCTCACTGCCTTCAGAACTGGCTCAGCCCAGTCACCAGTCTGGGATTGTAGTGTTTTCCCAGAGAACCAGATCTTCATATTCTTCTTCACTTTTACTTCTTTATTTAAAAAACATCCTCTCCACTCCATCTCCCCTACCGACACACACATTGAGAAAAAGAAAGAAAAAAAACTCTTAAGTATTGGTGATTAAATGCTATCTTCATTTTCAATAAATACCCCTCCACCCCACCACACCTAATAGGTGCTGGGACTTTGTATGTACTATCCTACTCAGCCCTCTCTAAAGATAATAAAACTAACCGAGCTTCAGAAAGTTCAGCAAGGGAAAAAGTGGGAGGAAAAAAATAGATTATTCAAAAATTTTGGAAGAAAACCAAGCAGTCTAACATATATGGAATTGTATTCCCAAAACAAGAAGAGAGGGAGAGGGAGAGGGAGGGTGAGAGAGAGAGAGAGAGAGAGAGAGAAAAAAAAAAAAATTTGATGAGGTAATGGTCAAGAATTTTCAAAAGGCAAAAATAAAAACAAATCAAAGAACGCCAGAAAACTCCAAGCAAGATAACTACACATTAAAAATAAAAAAATTCACAGCGAATGTAAATTGGTACAGCCACTATGGAAAACAGTATAGAGCTTCCTCAAAAAATAAAGAGAATTACCGTATGACCCAGCAATCCCACTCTTGGGTATCTACCAAAAAAATCTGAAAACATTTATCCATAAAGATATATGTACCCCAATGTTCATTGCCGCATTATTTACGTAGCCAAGACATGGAAGCAACCAAAGGGCCCTTCGATAGATGATTGGATAAAGAAGATGCGGTATATACGCGGGGTGACCAATAAAAACGTATACAAGTGGACACTTTAGTCACCATTGCTCAAGCAGTAGTTTGCCGTAATCAGAAGTGTCTGGACACTGATGGTAACCACTTTGAGCACCTCTTGTAATTGCAGAAGTCAAACGTGACTTGTGTTCATCTTTTGCTATTGGTATATATTGAGTATTACACTTTTAATACAGTTTTCCTTTCTTAAAATGTGTATACATTTTACCTGGCACCCTCTGTATAAGCTGTCAACAGCCAATATTCCCAGCATCTAGAGAAATGAAAACCTTGATCCTAAAGGAGGGCTGGGTCTCTGGATGGTACAACACAGGCATTTTCTACAAGATGTGACGACCTAATGGGGACATTGACATGTGCATAATGAGTTAGACTCTGAAGAAGAATGAGATCAGGACTATTATAATAGAGAGAGTTTGAGGGAGTGAGAGAACTAACAGCTTGGTTCTAGGCAGGGGGAAGGGGATCCAATGGAGTGTCACTGGGACTTTATTATATGTCGTTACATAAATTAGCACACAAAGTGGTATTGGACGCTAGGAAGCAACCTAAGGGCTGATCTCTACAGAATTCATCATCGGGGCTCCCTTGTCCTCTGGCTGCCATTGATTTGGGCAATATCAGAGGGCAGAGGAAACTGAGTTTGGGATATTCATTCCCTGCTCCTTCCCTGATCTCCATAGTTCTGACAGAAGCTGTGTTTCTTTATAGCCACTGCTCTTCAACAGCTGTTTCACCTCCTTCATGGTGTTGCTCTCACTGAGCTGCAATAACGCCATTTCCTCCCCTTGCCCTTTCAGGCCCAAGAGTAGTAATGGCTTCTTGCCATTGCTAGTCCTTCGTGCCTCATCACCCTTTGTTAGTGCCTTTAACTTGGCCCGAAATAGTACCTTCATAAATCAGTTCCCCTCTTCCAGGTATGCCATGTTTCCTGCCAGGACCCCCGACTCATCCACTTTTGCTTGCTTGTGTTCTATTTCTGCTTTCTTTTTCCTCTTCTCTATCTTTTGGGGCCTATGAGCCAATTAATTGAAGATCTCTCTGATGATATTTGTATCTCATTTTGGGTTGGGTTATTTGTTCTTCAGGAATTAGAAAAAGTGAGGGCTAATTAACCATCTAACTTGTATAGTTCTTCCCAGCCCATCCACAAAGGCCATGCTTTTCCCTCTGCCTGTAGTGCCTGTCTTCTCCTACACATCCTGCAAGACCTACTATAGGGTTAGGTCTTCTACAGAACCTTCTCTGACCTGTTCTTTTACCCATCGGCAGATTTAAATGCTTTCTCTTCTTTGCTACCATAGCTCACTACAGATTTCTTTATCATAATACTTATCACATTGTTCTATGACTGTTCACAAACACTTCTCTCCACTGAATAGTAAGTTCCCACAAGATGTGCCCTGTTTATTTTTCTATCCCTAGTACAATACATGCCTGGTACACAGTAGTTAATAAATTTATGATGAATGAGTTGGAGAGGGAAGTTGGATTATTCTATAACAGTTCTAAGTATAATACAGACACAGAGTGGATTTAAGGCCACCATTATTCAACAAATCCATGGGTTGTCAGGGTTAGATGCCAGGAAGAGCCTTCTCTAATCCCACTTGGAAACACATACATTTCCATCTTTCCAGTTTTGTTGGCCCATTCACACTCCTTAACATTAGCTTGTCCAACATAGGACCACAGAAACCCAAGTTAACAGAGTTGAAGTCCAAGAATCTCCTATACATACATGAACACGGTCATATCCCCTAGCCCAGGAAGAATTACAGCAAATCAAAGGGAGGCATTCTTTTTTCCAGCTTTTCCAAACTGGAAACATAAGCAAAGGCAGTGAAATTGCATACCTTGTACCATTTGTCCTCTCTTGACCTTTTTCCATAAACTAACTGGAATCTTAAGGTTTTGAGACATATCTTGAAAATTAGACACCTCTATGAGGATGCTATTTAAAAGAGTTTTCCAAGGTTATCCTCTGGGAGACAAGTTTATGTGTTTTCAGCTTTCACTGAAACCTACGTCAATCTGCTGTTTTCTACTCCATATGGTCTGGCAAGTAACGCCTCCCTTTTCCACTGCAGGGAGTTAACCCCACTGCAGAAATAGTGAGTCACAAGGACAAGAAATAAATGATGTAGACGACCCCTCAACCACTCAAGCTGATGTAAACATTTGCACATGGCATGGGGATTAGACACAGTACAATGTTCCTTCTTCCCAGAGTGAGTCACCCTCCTCTATGGTGATAGCACTCGGTGTTTAATTGAATTCCTCGGAGCAATGGCATATATTTTGCCTATTGTGTACAGTGAACTTTATGTCAAGGAAGATGTTGATATAACTACGAAAAGGAAAGTATGTTTTCTTAGCTCCAACGATTCCCTTTTAGCTTGTTATGCTCTGGCCACCCTGTACTACTTAGTGATGAATTATTCTTTAAAATTCTTGAATGTCATTGGTTTCCTTTCCCAGAGAGATGGCTTAGGACAAGAACATTCTCCTAAACCAGAAGATGACTAGAAACTAGTCTAGAGAAATTCAATAGTCAAATGTAAATGATCTGTAAGAAGGAATGCAGGGTTTCTTTATAGTATGGCAGCACTGGCATTAAGCTAAACTCAAGGAACTGAGTGAAGAGGGATGACAAAGAGTGAGACACCCTACTTAGCCCCTTCCTTTTAGTATTGTATTTAATTCAATCCTTCCAACATCCCATGGCTGGTAGATAGAATTAATTCCATTTTACAAATAACAAAACGGAGGCTCAGAAGGATAGGTAAGACACAGAGGCTTTATTCTATTTCAACTCAATGAACCCTTCAGTTAATAGAATTAGCAGTGGGGGTAGGAGGGCTTCTTCTACAAACAAATTGATCTACTCATTGTTATGGCAGCCCTGTTCCACCTGACATGTACGAGTTCGGACAATTAAGTTCTCAAACTCATCCTAGAAAAAGTGTTACCTACTTCTTTGTTGAAGTAATTTCCATTGAGAAGCTATACAATGACAGCAGTGCCTAGTCCTAGCAATTTTGGAACTCTTTTCTGGAACGGCCATTAGAGCTGTCGTTGTATTACCTTTGATGTCCTGAATGCCATCAAAATGTCTTCCTTTCAATATTTCCTTTGTCTTATGGTAAAGAAAGAAGTCATTGGGGGCCAGATCAGGTGAGTAGAGAGGGTGTTCCAATACAGTTATTTGTTTCCTGGCTAAAAACTCCCTCACAGACAGTGCTGTGTGAGCTGGTGCATTGTTGTGATGCAAGAGCCATGAATTGTTGGCAAAAAATTCAGGTTGTCTAACTTTTTAACGCAGCCTTTTCAGCACTTTCAAATAGTAAACTTGGTTAACTGTCCATTTGGTAGAAATTCATAATGAATGCTCTCTCTGATATCAAAAAATGTTAGCAACATTGTTACAAGTTCATGAACTTAATTGTTGGACCTCGTATGGTCCTTTTTCATCTTGTTCCCTTTGCTCCTGCCTTCCCTGAAAATTGCCCCCCACTGACCTTTCCACTAATCCAGACTTCAAATTTCAACTCCAATTCCATTTCTTCCAAAAAGTCTTCTCAGATCATACTGTACACTTTGTCACATTACCCTTGCTGAACTTCTCCAGCCTTTTTTCTCTGCTCTGCTTACATGGCACTTGTCATATGTTGCCAGGTATTGATAGCTGTTTTCCCAAGTGTAGGTCTTTTCTTTCCAACTAGCTTGTAAGCAGCTCATGATCAGGTACTTGACCTTAATATCCCCCATCATTCTTCAAAATAATTCTGAGTACCGAGTTGAATACCAATATGTAATAAACATTTAGGAATGAATGAATGAATGGTTTATAGATATGTAACTTTACTAACAATTGTCACCCCAATAAACTTTAATTAAAAAATAAATAAATAAATAAATAATTTATAGAGGAAACATTTAAAAACATGTCTTGTGGATGTCCTATCATTACTTATTGCCTACCTTTTCTATATTTACGTTGCAGCACAAGCGTGATTCTCATTTACCATAGAAAAAGGAAATCTGTTTACTAAGTAGGAAAATAATTAAATTCACCTGTAAGAGTTTTCAACAGCAACAGTTGGAAAAAAAACCAAAAAAGCATAAATTACCATGACCTGAGTTAGTTGGATTAGACTGCATTGTACACAGGCTGTCCTTACCTGGCTTCATTTTTCCTTACAAGAGAATTTACCTTTCCATAAAGGAGCTGGGAGGCAAAAGGCATTTGGCTGAGGCCCCATAAACCCCTTGGATTGTCCTGTACTCAGATCACAAGCCCTAGAAAGAGAGACAGGGTTGGGGAAGATAGTCAGAAACACCCAATGTCTCAACTGGACCAAAGTGAGGAGTACCCAGAACACACAAACAGCTTCACCCCATTCAAGGGAATTGTCCATTCTTGGGAACTGTGAATCCTTTCTGTCTTTATTTTTTTTTAACTTTGTCATATTACATAATGGAGCCCTCTGGTTAATGAGAAAAACACTTGACTTACTTATATTCAATAAATTCTCATGAAGAAGATGGAAATTGGAAACACTGTCAAGTGTAGAAGCATTTAAAACAATTCCAAAGCATCCAACAAGCCACCCTGCACTAAATGGAGGCATTTTGCACCATCCTGGCAACCTGAGCCATATGTCCTGCCCTATCCGCCCAGCAAGAAGCATCTAAGAAACCACAGGAAGTTCTTCTCAGGCTCCTCCAGCAACATTCCTCACTCTTGGATCAGGCCCAACCCAGGCTGGGATGGAGCCTTAGAACCAGCAGATGTCCCAGACACAGAATTCGGAATGTAACCTGCATATTTTCTTTGGTCATTAAATTATTTTCACTATAAAAATATATTTAAGAAAAATTTAGGACAAAAAAAACAAAAAACAAAAAAACACAAAAAACCAATCACCCACAATTATGCCTTCTTAAGCTAGCAAATATTAATAGAACTCTTGACTTTCTCCCTCCAAACCATCCCCCATCTCCCAACATTCTCGCTGCATTGCATATCATTGCCATTCATTAGTTTTGATTAGATAGGCCACAAATCTAATTCTCAGTCTTTATTTGTCTCTATACCCAATTAATCATCATTTTTCTAATAGTTTTCATATGTATATTTATAAAATTTCAGTTTTATTACAAACTTAATGGAGTTAATATGTTGTAAATATTAAGCCAATGTTCTTTTTTGTTACTTTTTCCCATTACTCATTTCCTGACAATCATTTAACCATTATAACTCAAGAGAATCCCCCTCTAGAGCAGGGAGAAGACTATGACTCAAAGGAAGCACCAACAAGACAGGAAGACATAGAAAACCTATTCCTCTGGTCCCTAGTAGATTGTGAAGAAGAGCTAGAGGCAGGGGAAGCATATAGTATGAGGAAAAATAAACCTGGGAGGTTGTAAGCCATCAAGATTTGGGAGCACTTTGTTACAGCAGCATTACCCAGCCTACCCTGACTGATGTAGTAAGTTATACCAAACGCAGACAGCCCTAACAAGCAGACTGCTACTATTTCCAGAGTCACCTAGAGCCACTCAGAGCTGACAACTTGGCCTTTTCCCTACCTCCTACAGTGATGGCACAATAATCAGACCATTCCTGAGAATAGGTAAGCCTCCATGTTTGAAACAAATCAAGAGCAGATTTCTCAAGGCTTACGTGAATCTTAGGTAAGAACTCCAAGTCTCACGGCTGCTCAGGGCTATTCTACTCCTCATGCACTTGCATCTCCTGTCTCCTGTCCCCTCCAGTCACAATCAATCATCGGCAGGAAATAAACCTGTGGAAATCAGGTCTGGGATGAAATAGCCTCCTTTCATTGGTCCTCATTTCCTTTCCTTTTTTTCTTCCTTCTCATTAAAAACCTAAATATAATAATTCTTGCATTTTTATTTCTATCACCACAACTTTTTAGAACATCTGAGCAGCCTGTCCTGGGAAGCAAACGTGAATTAAACCATTGCTTTCTACTCTGACCTCCAGAAAATCACCTCATCATCACTTACCTTGCAAATTGCCTTTTCAAAAGCAGGATATGGTCTAGAATTTAAGTTTCAAATGTAAACAGTTAAATTTTAACTGCGATAAATAGATTTGCCCTTTCCACTGCTGCACATAAACTGAAACTGACAGACTCCTAGCTCACCATCATCACATCTTAACGGACAATCCACCTTCTATTAGTGATGACTCGATCAGCCAAATAAAAGTTGAACAAGTGGCAGATTTGGCAGCAATCCCTCGAAGAGGAGGTGACTTGGCACACAAGGGACCTAAGAAGAGAGGCGGGATTATCCTCTCAAGGTGTTTCTTGGGCTCTGTGGTCCTCTGATTATATAATAAAGCTATTCTAAAGCCACCTAAGTCAAGCGAAGAGCCTTTTCAGTTAAAAATTTTACACTCATTGGAATTGTTTGAATTTAGAGCTTTCAAGATTTAAAAAGATCTCCAGTTCTCTTGTAAGTTGGGAGATATTTAAATGTATTTATTCATAGGAGGAGAGGAAAAATGAATTTAAAACAAAAGCATAAATGTAATTAATTCAAAGTAAACTGAGTGATCTTTAGAAGAAATAATTTCTTGTAAAAAAACAAACATATAGTGGGGATTTACTATGTGGCATGCTTTTATACCTTATAACAACTCTTTGAGATAGATACCAAACCAATTTTATAGACTGTGGAAAGGAGGCACAGAGAGTTTCGGTAACTTGCTCAAGGTTACACAGGTGGTAACTGGCAAAGCCAGGATTCAACCTGGGGATCTGGTTCCAGACTCTGTGTTCTTAGCCACTAAACTATGCTGTCACTCAAGTAGAAGATACCGAATATAAATTTCAGGTTGACTAGAGACTTCTGGGAAACTTCCAAGAATCTTAGGGTCCAGAGGGAATTTTAGGGCCACCTCCTGATAATATCTCACCAGCACGTTATCCAACTTGTGCTAGAACACCTCCACCAATGGGAAACACACTACCTCTCAAAGCAAGTCATTCAACAAATGTAATTATTAAAATGTTCTTTGTTCTGTTAAGCCAAAATCTATTTCCGTGCAGCATCCACGTAGTGATTTTGATTCTATGCTTCAGAGTATGTAGTATCAGTCTAAGCTTTCATTCTCATGCCTGCCCTTCAAATGTATGAAGACTTATGTTCCAACTGACGATTTGCATCTCTTCTTCCAATGCTCTTCTTGATTACTTATTCAATTATCCTGACATATAGCAGAGTTTTTAAAAACATCACCAGCCCCGTCACTGTACCCTGCACACACTCTTAAAGTGGGGTGCTCAGAAATGAACAACGTAAAAAGAATGATGTGATCAGGGATAGACAGAGCAATACGCTCAATTTACTCAACTCCAGGCATCTCATAATAACATGTGCGAGACTAACTTTTTTGAGTCATCAAATCATCAATTCATATTGAACTAACTGTAACTTGTATCTTATGGGGGAAAAAAGGATAGTCCAATGAGTGTAGAAAACATGTACAGTTTTAAAAACTGTAATGAAAATGAACTGTGTATCCATCACCCAACTTTAGAAATAGGACATTAAAAGTGGTTTAGAAGTCTCCATACACATCTCCGTAATTTCAACCCTCTTCTTCCCACCCAAAGTAACCACTGGTCTGTATTTTGGCTTCATCATTTCCAGGCTTTTTTTATTATGCTTTTACCAAACATGTGTCCCTAAACAATATATAGTTTAATATTGTTTTTTTAAATATTATATAAAAAGCGTCATAATGTGGATATTCTTATTTCACGCAACATTATGTTATTGAGATTCATCCATTTAAATTCATTTTATACCTTTCACTGCTAAGCTGAGCTCCCCAAAATTCTCCCAGAGATTTCTCTTAGATAAAAGAATAGAATTGTATATTCATCTTTATTACATAGAACATACCCAATAGCTTCCATCTCAAAAAAAATCTCTAACTAAATAAGAAGAAAATTGAATTTGTTCAGGGATATAATTCATACCGTAGCCCCTGGATTGGCTTTTAAACACAGAAGCCCCAAGTTTCGAAGAATTTCTGAGAAAAAACTATATTTCCATGATTTAATCTACATATTGAAATGAAGGTTTTATTTTTTTAAAAAAATAGGTGCCTAATAAACTTAAAGCTTAAGTTCAAATGCAAATAATAATTGTAATTTTTTGGGCTACAGGTGTAAAATATACACATTTAACTTTTCTAAACAAAGGGATTTATCTACTTGCCAACATTTTCAAGTAATTTCATTATTAAATCAATACAGAAAGTCATTACACCAATTGAAAATAAGGAAATTTTTGTTATTATGGAGGATATTTTCAGTTAGTAAAGGATCACAGCTCTTAGTATATATAGAGGCAACAACCATAAATTTTTAGAATCAGAGAATGTGGGTACCTTAAAAATCTATGTTTAAGTCTCTCTCTCTCTCTCTCTCTCTCTCTCTCTCTCTCTCTCTCTCTCTCTCTCTCTCTCTGTCACACACACACACACTCACACATGGGAATGCAAATCAAAATTATAATGAGATATGACTTTATACCCACTAGAGGATGTAGAGAAATCAGAACTCTCATTCACCACTAGCTGGAATATAAAATAGTGAAGCCACTTTGTGAAACAGTCTAGAAGTTCCTCAAACAGTTATACACAGTTACCATATGATTCACCAATTCCACTTCTTGCTATACACCCAACAGAAGTGAATCATGTGTCCACACAAAAACTTACACACTAATGTTTATAGCAGCATTGTTCATAACGACTAAACAACATAAATGTCCACCAACTAATGAATGGATACATCAATACAATGGAATAATCTTTATCCATAAAAAGGAATGAAATACTTACATATGCTACAACATGAATGAACTTCGAAAACATTGTGCTAAGTAAAAGAAGCCAGTCACAAAGACCATATATTATATGAATCTGTTTATATAAAATGTCTACTATAGGAAAATCTATATAGATAGAAAGTAGATTAGTAGTTGCTCAGGGCTACGGGGGCTGGAGGGATAAAGAATTGATAGCTAAAGTGTATAGATACCTTTCCGTGGTGACGAAATGTGCTAAAGTTGACTGCAGTGATGGTTGTGCATATCTGTGAATATACTAAAAACACTTTATAGGGATGAGTTTTATGATAGTGAATTATGTCTCAATAAAGCTACTAAAGCTTTATGTATAACATTACACCAGTGAATTAGTTTCCTATGGCAGCTCTGTAAAATCACCACAAATTTGGTGGCTTAAAATAACAGAAATTTATCCTCTCATAATTTTTGAGGCCAGAAATCTGAAATGTTTCATAGGGCTAAAAGCGTTGGGAGGGCTGTTCTTTCTGGAGGCCTTAGAGAAGAATATTTTTCCTTGCCTTTTCCACCTTCTAGGAGTTACCTGTTTTCCTTGGTTTTGGGCCCCTTTCTCCCTCTTCAAAGTACATCACTCCAATCTCTGTTCCCATTATTACCACCTGGCCTTCTTTCTTATGAGGATCCTTGCAATTACTCTGTACCCACCTGGATAACCCAGGATAGTCTCTCCATCTCAATGTCCTTAATTTAATCACATCTGCAAAGGCCCTTTTGCCACATAAGGTAACATTCACAGGTTCCAGGTTCTTGGGGGTGAGGATTTTTCCGTTTACTACAGCGGACACATTGGAAATAAAATGAACATCCATGGTAAATGTTGGATCTAGAAGTTAAAAAGGAAAAATGATACACGATACTTTCAACACTTATGTGACCAAACGTTTAGGTTTTTTCCTGCAACCATTCAATTCTCTGATGGACACTGACTGGGTGTTCTATAATTTAATTTAATTCAATTCAATTCTTACACTGTCTACCTTGAGTTAGCATCAGATTCCACAGATTAAGGGCTCAGTCTAACAAGACTGCCCCTCACTTCACATACCAATCACAAGTAGTGGGTCCCCAGGTTACGCATACTTCTGGCAGATGACTACAAATCAGAGGCTCCCATGACCCCCTTCTCAGGTTCTATAGTTTGCTATGACAGCTCACAGAACTCAGGGAAACATTTACTTTTACAATAGTCCCCACTTATCTGCGGTTTCACTTTCCATGGTTTCAGTCACCCACGGTCACCCTCGGTCTTAAAATATTAAATGGAAAATTCGAGAAATAAATAATTCATAAGTTTTACATTGCAAGCCATTCTGAGTAACGTGATGAAATATTGCACCATCCTGTTCCATCCCACCTGGGACGTGAATCATCTCTCTGTCTAGCATATCCACTTTGTGTACATTCCCCACCCATTCCTCTCGGTAACCAGATTGACTGTCAGTGTGACAATGCTTGTGTTCAAATAACACTTGTTTCTTATTTTACCTAATAATGGCCTCAAAGCACAAGAGTAGTGATGCTGGTAACTCAGATATGCCAAAGAAAAGCCATACCATGCTTCCTTCAAGTGAAAAGGTGAGTACAGTGCAATAGATATTTTGAGAGAAAGAGACCACATTCACATAACTTTTATACCAGTATATTGTTATAATTGTTCTATTTTCAGTTATTGTTCTAATCTCTTCCTGTACCTAATTTGTAAATTCAACTTTATCAAAGGTGTGATATATATATATATATATATATATATATATATATATATATATATAGAGAGAGAGAGAGAGAGAGAGAGAGAGAGAGAGAGAGAGAGAGAGTTCAGTATTATCCATGGTTTTAGGCATCTACTGGGTGTCTTGGAACATATCTCCCATGGATATGGGGTGGGGTGGGGGAGCTACAATATTTACTGGTTTGTTATAAGGGATGTGGTAAAGGATATAGATGAATAGCCAGATGAAAAGATTCACAGGGCAAGGTATGTGAGAAGGGGTGTGAGCTTCCATGCCTTCTCTGGACTCACCACCCTCCCAGCATCTCTATGTGTTCTTGTTCACCAGCCTGGAAGCTCTCCAAACCTCCCACTTTAGGGATTTTTATGGAGGCTCCATCATGTAGGCATGATCAACTATTAACTCAGTCTCCAGTTCCTTTCCCCTCCCCAGAGGATGGGGATAGGACTGAAAATTCCAAGTTTCTAATCATGGCTTGGTCTTTCTGGTGACCAGCCCCCCTCCAGGAGCCTATTAAGAACTGCCTTGTGAGACCTAAAGATGCTCTTATCATCCAGGGAATTCCAAAGGATTATGGAGCTTTGTATCTGGAATCAGGTCAAAGATCAAACATGAGAACAAAAGATGCTCCTAGCTGCACCATCACTTATACAAAGGTTTTAGGAACTCTGTGCCAGGAACTGAGGATGAAGACCAAATATATATTTTTTATTATATCAAAATATCACAGGAATAGAACCCTGAATAAACCAATAATCATGGAATAAACTGAAAAAGAGGAATTATCTCCTTCCAACTTCTTGGGTCTAGCTGGTTCTCCTGGAGAGTCAACTAATGTGACCATTTTTTAGACTTGTGTGTGTGTGTGTGTGTGTGTGTGTGTGTGTGTGTGCATTGACGAATGACCCTCTAAAAATCTTTACCAAAGACTTTCAGGTATTGCTAACTTCCTATGCATATATCCAATTTCCTAGTGGACATCTCCACTCTACTAAGATACCTCAGAAACACCTCAAACTCACCATAGCCAAGGTTGAACATATCATCTTCCTCCACAATGAATTACTTCATATGTGGTTTATTATCTTTACCAGTTTTTTAATATATATGTAAAAATCCACCCCACTTGCTTAAGCCAAAAGAAAATTTGTTGGTGCCCATAAATGGAAAAGTCCAAAGGATAGACTGGCTTCAGGCAGAACTGGATTCAGTACTTACAGGGTGTCATCAGGATTTTGCTACTCTATTTCTAAGTTTTGCCTTCCACGGTGTTGACTCCATTCTCAGACAGACATTTCGTTAATGAAGTCAAGACAACTGCCACAGCTCCACCAATACACACATCCACATCTTTTTCAATAGGTCATACAAAAGCTCTGATACTCATGCTGACTGAACTAGCTGAGTTGCTGTAACTAACCTTGAAATGTGGCTAGGAGAATGGGATACACTGATTGGCCCTGTCTGGGTCCTGTGCGCCACTCCTGGAACTGAAAGTGGAGTCAATTCCATCTAGCAACACATGGATTGAGATTGAGGAGGGGGCTGCTCCTGATTGAAAATTGGGACTGGATAACTAAGAATATATGCTGAGTGATGACAACAACCACTGTCCATCCATTACAGGGAGTATTTCCTGTCTTGGTGAATGGTACCATTCACATGCTCAAGTAGAAACCTGGGAGTCCATCTCTACATCTTCTTTTTCCAGTCCTTATCCAGTAACAGACGTTTGATAAATACTTGTTAAAAATAATGGCTCATATTTACTAAGAGCTTGCTTTAATCTATAAACATGTAATGCAACTCCCAGTGTATAGATGAGAAAACTGAGGCACAAGAGGTTTGAGTGAATTGTAATGGTCATAATGCTAAATGGTACAGAGCAAGATCTGAACCCAGGCAGTTCTGCCTGCAGAATCCAAGTTTTTAACTACTCGGCCATATTCTTAAGCATGTCTGGGATTTCCAACTGTAAGCATGTTTGTCATAAACATCTTTGCCATAAGCATTTTCGCGGCAAGCATTTTCGCCACAAACATTTTCACCACACAACTACTGGGCCATAAGGCAATTTTGCCCCAAAAGATAAAATGACAAAAAAATAAAAGAAGGATATTAAAAAGAATATAATGAAACATGAAAAATTAATAAAATTAAAAAGACTTTATTGCAGAGAATGAATATACATTATCTTTGAGGTCTTTCATTCATAGAATTATGCTGTGTGTGTGTGTGTGTGTGTGTGTGAGAGTGTGTGTGTGTGTGTGTGTGTGTGTGTGTGTGTGCTTATTGATTGATCTCCTCTTTCGGCATTGCAGTTTTTCGCTGCAATTTCTTCCTTCACTAAGAGAGGTATCAGTTTCCAACTGAAGAATCAATAATTAATGTTCTGGAAGACTGTTGTGAATTAAGCAGCCACCTCTCCTACGTTTGCCATAGCTTGGTAAACTTGGTTTTGATGGGTGGGTGGGAGGGATGATTGCACTCAATGAAGGCATTGCAAACTGATACGTTATCATTTTCTTGCCTAGTATGCAATCTGGCTTTGCACAGAGCTTTGAAATCTGGCTTTATACGTACTTATCATCCACTATTTTTTATGACCGCCACGTCTGCTCATCACCTTATAGACCATTATAAGGGCTAAGATTTATATAATATAAAAATAGGAGTAGTGAGAGACCTTTAGCAATGAGAATGAAAACAAACTGACAAAATACATTACATCTGCCAAATGTAAACCATACTGTCAAACAGATATTTTATCTTTTATGGCAAAATTGCCTTATGGCCAATTAGTTGTGCGGTGAAAATGCTTGCGGCAAAGCTGTTTACAGCAAAAATTGCTTACGGAGAAAACAGCTACAACCATTCTTAAATGTATGCAAGTATGCAAAAATGCTATCCTAGATATTTTGAGAAACACAAAAATGAGATGGGGATGGAATAAGAAAGTACACAGATACATAAAATATCCGATGCAGTATTATATAATACAAGGTTCTCTAGCTTTTGAAAACACACAAACAGTAACAAAATCTTTCTGTTTGGTGAGATGGTATTGGTTCACAGAGAAATATTTCAGTATAAAAATTCCTGAATTCAAATGTGTTTGTGAATCAATTACACAGTGGCAGTTGATATTTATGTTAAAAATGAAAAACAAAACCAACATGTTATTCTGGGCACTAAACCATGTTTAAAACTGCTGCATTTATGTTTTTGAAATATTTCTCTATAACTACTAACCTTTCCAAAAGGACCAGCTCTTTGACATTTCTTAAGAATTTCCATTTAAGGCTTATGTTTTTCTGCTTTAAAAGAAACAAAAAAATATTGACTGGTACTCGGGTCTATAAATAATTAAAATAAAGGAGATTTCACTCAACATCCCCTCAAATTAAGTTAAAGCTTAGGGGAAACATTTTATAAGTATATTTAATAACAATAATAGTTATCACTTAAGCATTACTGTCTGCTTATAAATGAGTTACATCTCTATTACAAGAACATTTAATGCTGTTTTAACTAGTTCCACTATAAGAAGGTTCAAGGTAAGTCATTAAAATATAGAGAATAAAAACCCATTTTGCATATTCAACTGAATGAAATGCTGCTGCTGTTATAATTTGTGAGTCTTTGAGCCCAGTTTAATAAGTTGTGGTGAAAACATTACTTTTTAGTGACCAGAAGCATCTTGCAAAAGGAACAATGGTCACTTGTTGATGATAATCCAAAAAGCTCTTGGTTCTGTCAAGTCTATTGAATTTTTCTAATAAGTGTAAAATAATATTGCTGTCTGTTTACATTGATGGGAAATGTAAAAATAATAGCCTTTATGAATACTCATGATAAATGAAAGGTGAGCAAGCTTGATCTCCTCTCTGAAAATTCGGGAGATGAATGGATTTAATGATGCTTAAGCAACATTCTTAGGACAGTAAATGTTAGAATAGTCTGCAGAATGGGACTGGGGAATACTTTCCGAAGACCCCCAGTGGATACCTAAAATCATGAATAGCACTGGACCCTATACATACTATATTTTTTCCTACACATACATACCTATGATGAAGTGTAATTTATAAATTAGACAAGAGATTAGTAAGAGATTAACAATAATTAATAATAGAAAAATTATAACAACATACTGTTATAAAAGTTATGTGAATGTGGTCTCTCGCAAAACACTTTATTGTATCATACTCACCTTTTCACTTAAAGGAAGCACTTCACAGCTTCCCTTTGGTGTATCTCAATTGCTAGCATCACTACTCTTGTGTTTGGGGGTCATTATTAAGTGAAATAAGGGTTACTTGAACACAAGCACTGTGGTACCACTATAGTCGATCTGATAACCTACCAAGACCACTATGGACTGACTGAAAGGCAGGTAATGTACATAGTGTGGATACATGGGACAAATGGATGATT
This sequence comes from Rhinolophus sinicus, assembly GCF_057876585.1. Taxonomy (NCBI): domain Eukaryota; kingdom Metazoa; phylum Chordata; class Mammalia; order Chiroptera; family Rhinolophidae; genus Rhinolophus; species Rhinolophus sinicus. Next base: position 18,950,739 of record NC_142501.1, read on the forward strand.
CACATCCTGGGCAGGATGGAGCAAGATTTCATCACGCTACTCAGAACAGAGTGTAATTTAAAACTTATGAATTGTTTATTTCTGGAATTTTCCTCTTGTTTTGACCATGGATAAGGGGGAACTGCTGTATAATCTCATTCTTTAAGAAGTATTTAAAAATGGTCAACCACTCAGGAGTGAAGAAAGGCTTATCTTTGGAATTGAGTTGGATGACCATCTCTGAAGCAGTAATGAACATACCAAGTCATTAAAAACATATTTATCAGAGTAAATGTACAATTTTGAGCTTTTTAGGAAAACGTCAATTTGAAACAGATAAAAGGATGGACTTTAGGATAATTCAAAATAAGGTACTACTATTTTGAAGAAATTTTTAGATATTTGAAAGAATACGTTGAATACAATTTTGGTGACAAGAGATTCTTGGAATCAACACTTAACAAAGAATGTTAGCAAGGACCCATAATTTATTTTCCCATTTTGGAAAAAAGTTTATCCCCAGGTTTAAAATGTTCCATATATTTTTGTTTTAATAACTATTTCCCAAGGAAACACTTTTTTCACATGTAGCCCAACATTAAACTTTCATTCTTTCTTATACAAATGGTTACAAATTCTTAATTAGCACAGTTTCCAAGCATTATTAAATCACCATGTGACCATTTCAACACGTGTGAATGTGATATCTGTAAAATAACTAATTACTTTATGAATATACGATTGGTTCCAAATAATTCAAGACTATTACTCTCTAAACCAAACTGAAAATTTTCAGTAAAAATTAAATTTTTTTTCCTAGGGAAAGAAGGAATGGCTGAAAGAGAAAATCAAATGATCAAGGATAACAACAAACAATTTTAAATGTCACTGTCTATGAGTGATAAACTTGGATAATTTATTCATTTATTCATCAACTTTGTTAGCTGAAAAGAAAGTAATTTTGAGTAGGTACTGTAAAAGGTCAGATGAAAAACAAATTCCCTCTGTGTCAATAGGTTAACAAAATGTTATGCTTTTTCTGACTCTGTATAAAGAGGGTAACTCAGAGAACACTTGACCTGACTAGCTCATCAGCAGTCCATTAGGAGGTTTTTCTTGAAAAATGGAGAACCCAACTGCATCATTTTTATTACCTTCCAGATTTTTGTACAATATTATTTAGCAGATGCTTAGCTACTAGTGGGCACTTAATGTGCAATTATTGACATATCTTAATTCCATTTTAAAATTTCAGGAAACTTGATCGTTTCTGGGTTCCACAGAAAATTAAAAAGGCAAAATATTTATCTTTGCTTGTATATATACAGATCATTTACTTTCCTGTATATATACAGATCATTTACTTTCCTCTGTGCATCCCAAGATGTATGATTAATACAGACTAATGATATATACAAGTATATAACTGTATATATTGATGTAAATCGTTTTTAAATATACTGAGGAGTGGAGGGGGGAGAGAAAGAATACCATGTAAATGAGTATTTATTTAATGTTTGTGCTTATCAGCCCTCAACTAGGCTCTGAGCTTCTGAAGAATAGAAACTTTTCACCCAATTTCGAACACAGTATTTGTTGCATCATAAGTTCAATAAATGTTTCTGAATGCATTTTTCTATTGGCTGGATATTCACAAGTACTTTCAGAATTAATTTATCGTTCTTAAAGTGGTATCAACAGGTATATCCACATGTTGTCTCAATCTTGCCTCAGTTTTGCTCTTTTGTACCAATTTCTCTACTTCTTTTAATGAATAAGAACTAATTAAAAGAACAAAAAGCATGCAAACACCCACATTTTAAAGTTTGCCTTAGGAATTTCCACTTCTGACATCTTTTTTGACCCAAGTGGCTTCTCACACTTACAGATATATATATTCACTGTTAAAAATGCCTTTGTACAAATAAAGGGCTAAGGGTTAAGTATCTTTTCCCTGATGTTTAGGTTATAAAAAAAATTGTTTGCATGTTTGAATGCTTCAATTCAACTGCTTTACCTTTTATTCTATAGTAGATACTTACATTTTATTTCTTTGATTAATTCTTTTCAATGGAATTCACCATTTAATTGTTTGCTATTATCCCAGTTTTCTTAAATGTTTATAAAAACTGGAAAATAAAATCATAATGTACCAATATAAAGATTCTGCAAACAAGAAAATATATAAATATAGTAATTAATAATAGAGATAAAAATCACTTTCATGAAGGATTTATCCAGAAATTAATGTCCAATAAAATTACAAAAAATGTCCCATCTTTATAAGTTTGTAAAGAAACATGGCTTGAAAATAAGTAAATACTGAGACAAAAGAGAAGTAGAAAAACAAACAAAAAGCTATAATGAAGTAAATAACCTCAGATAAGTATCTTATATATTACTGGCAGTAGGAATTAAAATATCAACAAAGTTACAGGAAAAGAATCACTTATGAGGTGGATAAGCCTGAGAACTCTTCTAAAATATAAAGCAAAATAATCCAAAAGGTGAAAATGATATTTATGAAGGACTCAGTTTCTAAAGAAATGATTGGAAGAAGTGGAACAGAGGTAATAAATATACAATAAAATGAAAATTTTGTTTAGCTGGGGAATAAAACTAAAATCAGTAAAATAAAAGGTCTTACCATATACCAGAAAAAAAATAATTTTAAAACGTTGTCACTTCAAAATATCCTAGTGATATTTTTAAATTGCAAGAAAAAGAAAGAATTCTATAAACATTCAGATAAGTTTAAAAGATTTCCTATAACTTTCAGAAATGGCAGGTTAGGTTTCTACCAACTCTAATTGCTGAAATCATTTCAAGAGCATCAAATAACTTAAAAGATAGTGAGGATAAGATGCCAAGACAAACTTTAGAAGAAAGTAAATATCTATCTAGAAAAGTAAACAGCCACAAAGCTGCTTTTTCCCTGAGGACATCTGCTGATCTAGATAAGATGGAGCTGCAATTTAGATGACATCAAGGGACATGGAGTATATAAGTCAAAAAAGAATTATAAGTCAAAGTCCGGATCCCACCTGACCTGAGGAACCAAGTAGGAAATAAGCACATTAAACTGAAACTCTGAAGTAAGTAAATGCACCTTCCTAACCACAACCCACATTCAGGGAACTTGAGGAGGATGGGATTTCATTCTGAGCAAAGAAGGGGAAAAATAGAATAGGAAAAATCTGTCTCTTAAAAATGGTAACCACAAATGAGCTCTTGCATAGATTTCAGCCCTAACTGACATCAGTGGGGTGGTCCAGGAAACCTCAAGCTGTAAATTTAGTTTAAAGTGGTTCTGGACTGTTTATGCCTCTGGGACTCTGACAAGAACAAATGCAAATTCTAACTAGGGAGAAAACTTCACCCTAAGCCCTAGGGAATCCCCACAAATAATTTTTCAAGAACAATTGGTAGTACATAGTCAAAAATAACCAAGCCCACAAGAAAACATGATATCATGAGTGAGAACAAAAACACAAATAGCCAGCAAAAAGAGATCCACAAAAATGTCCCATCTTGGAATAATCAGACACAGATTATATAACAAATGGTCTTGCAAGGTTTGAAGAGAAAAGTCAAGATTGAAAATATCTGAAGGGAAGTGGAATGTAACCTATAAGATATAAGAAAAAAACAATGAAGATACAATATACAATTTTAAAAACTCTATTGGATGTGTTTAGCAACAGACTAACAAAGCAAAAGAGAGAATTATTTAACTGGAAAACAGACCATAAGAAGTCACTCAAAATGCAACATAGAGAAAAAGAGAAATACAGAAAATATGAAAGACTAGATACAGAAGGACAAAGATTAATTTGATTGGAGACGGAGAGATGTGTAATAAAGACAGTATTTGGAGACATAAATAACTGATCATTTTCCAGCGATGAAGAAAGATACTAATCCACGTTTTCAAAAACACTGCGATAATCAATACGCATGGGTTACAAAACAAATAATACAAAAATTATTAATATCTGGAAAAACAAAGAATTCTAACAATCCTATAAGAAACTGAAAGTTGAGATTAAAAAGGAATGCAAAAGAAAAATGGACAAAGAAGTTGAACAGGTAATTCACAGAGGAAGAATGGCCAATATACATATGAAAAGATAAACTCAGTAGTAATCAGCAAAATGTAAATGAAGATAAGTTTACATTTTATCTTACATTCACTACATTAGCAATTAACTTTAAGTTTGCCATAAGTATGAAAAGATAGTGAGGAAATCAGTATTCTTATACACTGCTGATAGAAACAGTATAGCTTCTTTACAGGATAATTTGAGAGTTATCTATTAAAACTCAAAACGTTCATACCTTATTATCCAAAAATTCCAATTCTAAGACTTTCCTAAGGTAAAAATAATCATTAGTGCACAAGGAAACAAGCATATTGATTGCAATGTTATTCATAACAATGAAAAAATAAATCTCTGGAAACATAAGCACCAAACTCATTAATGGTTTGAGGTTTGGGTTTTGGAGGAGAGGAAAACAGATAAAGGAGGAAAGGCAAAAGGGATTTTAGCTTATCTGTTGTAGTCATTGTTTTCAAAAGTGACCGTATTCATATTTTATTGTGTAATTAAATTTAAAATTTTTTTAAAAGGTTAAGAATGTTTAAAATTAGTATGACATCAGAAAAAGTTTGCAACAGAGTTTTGATCAATTGCTAAATTTAAATTCAAAGTGCCATTTTTGCAGCATCCTATAGCTTAAGTCCATTATTACTATCAGTTAAAGTACATTATTCTGTGCCCAAGGTTTTTAACTCAGTCTGGGTTAAAATAATAGTTTGAATGATCGCAATGTGTTTCAATGCTATTTAATGAGAAACTCTGAGTTGTTAACACAAGTGCTTTTAAATTGCAAAGCACTGGGCTAGTCATTACTCTTTTTTTGGTGTGTTTTTTTTTTTTTTTCAGGTAGATAATGAAGGAGTTTAGAGGATATTTATATACCAGTTACCATAAAATTTAAATTAAAGTTATACTTATTCTATCTCATATTATCTTAAATTTGGATTTCTGCCTAAGTTTACAGAATAAAGCAGTTTTCCTATAATATTCAAAGGATTGTTTTAATAATTTCAAGGACTGTTGTCTTGTAGGATGTTGAGAACATACATTCTTGTTATAGGAAACTACATGTCTTAAAATGTTGGCCCTAGAGAATTGTCTTTGTTCATGTAAAACTATAAACTGTGCTTGTCATAGTTTGCATTTGCTCACTAAGTTTACAATAGTTAAACGCTTCCCCTGACCTTCTCCCCACTCCAGTCTTGTTACTATTAACTCAACCAGACTGGATGGCTTTTATTGGCGGATAAAACAGTATCTGGAAATTTTTTTCTTTCTTGCAGGACTTATTTTTGGAAGTAAATTAAATGAGTGATTCAAACAGATTATCTTGAAGTTACAAAGCAAAACCTTATTCCAGTGCACAGGATTCATCAGGAACTTTCAATTCATAGTTGAAAGTAAAAGTTATAAATGAAACAACATAGACGTGGCAATTAACATCTCACTTTTCCCTTTACAACAATAAATTCCCCATCGAGAAAGATTTAAACACAAAAAATAAAAACAAAAAAGTACTAAAAGAAAGCATGTGGTTTAAAAAGAAAATGTGTTGAGTGGAGAAGTTCTGACTAAAAACCACAAAAGAAAAAAATTGATGAAGTCAACTTTATATGAATAAAAAGTCTAAATTGTCTAAATAAATAAACAAAATCAGAGCACAAACAAGAAACTGGAAGGAAACATTCACAATTAAAATTACAAAGGGCTAATTTCATAAGACATATAAAGAACATATTAAAATTTATAAGAAAAGCGAGCAAAGGTCCAGAACAGATAACTGCAAAAGAAGTACCGAAGAAAATACAAATTAATTTTAAAATGAAAAAAAACTCAATGACATGCTAATTTTCATTTATCAGATAAGAAAAGAAAAATGTGTTTGATAAATATGAGGAACCAGACACTTACATATTGAGGTGGGAATTCCACTCGGTATAAGTCCTATGGAGCCACTGGGCAATGTCTGTTAAAATTTTAAATGCACATAATTGCCATTCCTATGTTCTTCTTCTAGAATTATAATTCAGATATATTCAAGTAATATGCAAAGAGGACCTACCTACAAACAATTCATTGTAGCATTTACATGATTTACCTATAGAAAGGCTCTCAGGGACACCTCTCTTTTTGAAAGCAGAGGCTCGAAGAAAAGAATACAGGTTAGTAGTCAAATATTGACTATTAACCCATCCTCAAATCAGTGGGAGACATTCAAAGTGGTAGAATGGGAATTTGAACCAAAGCAGTCTGGCTCCAAGGCACATATTTTTTATACTTTTTTTTTTTTTTTTTAAGTGACACTAGCCTTTCAAACCCCCACTGTCTTTAATATTCTTATTAATCTGTGAAATCCAAATGTGTAGCATCTCTTCAAGCATTCTCCTCTCATGACTGTTCCAGTTTCTGTGCCTTCTTTCTACAAGGAGGCAGCAAAACATAGTAATTACATGTGGACCCTGGAGTCAGATACCTAGGTTCAAATTCTGACCTTTCACTTAGTAGTTATGTGACCGTGGCTATGTGAGCAAGTTACTCAGCCTCTCTATACATCCGTTTCCTCATTAGGAAACTGATGGAAATAACAGTTCCTACTTCCTAGGGTTGTTGTAAAGATCTGATAAGCTCCTGAGTGCCTGCTTTATAGTATGAGCTCAGTGTTAGCCACTATTGTTATTAGAAATAACAGTAGTGTCGTCATTATGTATAATAATTATTATTACAGTCTTCACCTGTCTGTTCACAAAAGACCACTGGTTGTTCATTGTCCCTGATATAGTGTGTCACAGCAAATTTTCATCTCCAGATGGACTTAGAAAGTACTATTTGATAGATAGAGATGGCAGGGAGTTGGAGAATAATGCCCTGGGTGGTGTTAGAAAACTGATATGGGAGACAGAATGCAGAACACATTGTCTTATTCAGTTTCACCCCCTGGTCAATGAAAGCACCCTGTCTCCAAGGTAGATGACGTAGCAGAAATGGGTAGAAATATCCTATCACTTACCAGTTCAACTCCACATTCCTCCTTAAGGCCCTTTGCACAATTTGATTATTGAAAAGTCCTCCTGGTATAGGCCAGATCTTTGGCCAAGTGCTGCTGATAGAGTAGGTAGGGAGGTGGACGTGAGCAGGTGGAGGAGGAAATAAGAGACCCCCACAGGTAACCCAGTGGCAACATCACATGTTGCAAACCCACTGAAGCGAGTAGCCAGAACGAAAATCATCATTCCTGGTAACACTATTATAACTTCCTATCTATTCTATTGTCTTCATTAATATTTTAAAGGGAAGTTGGGAGATGAGTTCGCCCTATCCCTATCCCAGTGAGGAAGATATGTAGAGGAATACTAGTTATAACCTGAACATTTTCACAGTAAACTAGACACCTATGAAATTAGTTATCACTCAACATCCCTTCCCAGGTAATAAGCTAACAACTACCTTCATGGAAATCCAATCTTCTCAAGATATGACAGAAGAAAGCAAATACATTGAAAAGGGAAATGTAGGTCTTGCAAAATGAAAAAGAAAAGATATGTACCTCAAAGAGGATGATTTTAATATGAAAGTATGCAATGGACTGTTGGGAAAAGGGGTGAAGCCCTGAAAAATTTTTGCAAAATATGAGTATACTGGATCACACTAAGAAAAGAAAAAAAAAACATAGAGAAAAGAATGTCACATCTACTATCATGCCATTTGTCAGAAAATGTATGCCAAAAAAACATTTGATTCATTCCTTGTTTTCAATCAATTCATCGTTATAAGCTAAAATGTGTAATGTGAAATGAAATAGAATTAATTTAGTGATTTTCTTTTTCAAGCTAATGTTCTAATTAAACCTTTTTTCACTATTTATTTTAAAATTTTTGTCACCATTTAAAAGGGATTCCTCTTAAAAGCAGGCTTTTCCTAGTACCAATTTTGCACTGACCGCGAGGACTGCTAACAGAAGTGGAGCCCAAAGACTTTCAAATTCACACCTTAAAACCCTTTTCTTTGTTCTCAGTCAAGGAACCCCACGCAAAACTCAGAAAATGGCACAATGTGTTCAACCTTCTAACAATGTGTTCAATTTTACAGTTTAAATTATAAGAATGGCCTCAAAAACAATACTATCCGGAAGAAACACTAGATCTAACGTTGTAAAGCTACTTTCCATTAAAATGTGTGTTGCTATATATAGCTCAAATATACATATCTTAACTTTACATGTTTGGAAAATTCAACATAGATTACTGGATTAGGGTTCACTACAGCTTTCTGACTGGATCTAAGCCTACAGCAAATATTCTTTTTCCCCCCACACACTATCACAATTAACACGAGAAAAGAAACTAAACAAATCCAGACTAGTTGCTTTGATTAAAACCATAAAGTCAGAGTATGCTTAGCAGGATAGCTCTGTTGAGCTAACTATACCTCTGGGAGCCAGAGTTCATACCACGTGTCAGATCTTTCTCTGGTTGACAAAGAAAGAGTTTCAACATGGAAATGAAAATGGGCTCAACTTTTCTCAAGTCCTGAGGAAAAGCAGGGCAAGTTTGTTCTTTCAGTGAGTCACTTTTTAGATCTGAAAACAACCAGACTCCATGGTTTCTGGCTTAGGTCAGTCTTCTTGGGTTTCACCATCTAGAATCTAACATTTCTACCAAAAACACCTTCTTTGAGATTCAATACCAATTAAACTAAAGCACTGTGACAGAGAGGGAGCTGAAATGTGTTCCAATGTTATTGTCTAAAAATCCATGACTAATATGGTAGAGGGTCATGAGTGAGACTCTCTAGAATAACAAACATGCTTAACCTGGGGTCCAAGGGTAGAATTTGAGAGGTGCATGACCATGAGTGGGAGGAAAAAAAATTACGTCTTCTCTTTTTCACTAGACTCTAACTTGACATTTCATTAAATTATAAATATAGGCAACAAATCAGCAAGGTGAGCAGCACCTGTAAGTTTGTCACCGATAGAAATCACAAACACTTTCATATCACATTATAGTTACTACCGATGTCTAAAAATATCCTTTACACTCATCAAATTGCAAAATTGTGGTGGCAGCTGACCTGTTGCTGGTTGCCTGTGATTATAGTCTTCCTGCCTGTAGATGCTCAGCAGACAACAGAGATGACCCACGAAACAACTCTGTACTTCATCGTCATGCGACTGTATTCTCACATTCGCACATGAAAGCAACATGTTCTCGCAGGGGGGACACAGACACATATTCCTTTCCAGTGTTCCCTCTCTACAATTATCGGTCAATCATTGAAAGGATAAGTCAGAGGCCACCTCAGAGTTCTCATTTAAGCTAAGTAGCAATAACCTTCCCACTAATACTGTCTTTAATAAAGTTAACTTTAATTTAGCTGTATTTTAAATGCATTGTTGCACAATTTAATGTGTTAATAAAGAAGTACATATATGCCTATGCCATGAATTTCATATTTTGGTAACAGTATATAAATATAATGTTTTCTTTGTAACTCAATGCACAGTCATGCATAGCTTAATGACGGGGATACATTTTGAGAAACGCATCATTAGGTGATTTTGTCCTTGTGCAACCATCACAGAGGGCACTTACACAAACCTAGAGGGTCTAGCCTACTGTACATCTAGGCTGTGTGGTGTAGCCTATTGCTCCTAGGCTATAAGCCTGTACAACCTGTTACTGTACTGAGTACTGTAGGCATTTGTAATACAATGTAAGTATTTGTGCATTGACACATATATAACCATAGAAAAGGTACAGTAAAAATACAATATAAAAGATAAAAATGGTACCTGTATAGGGCACTTACCATAAATGGAGCAGGCAGGTCTGGCAGTTGCTCTGGGTGAGTCAGTGAGTGAGTGGTGAGTGAATGCGAAGGCCTAAGGCATACTGTACACTGTAGATTTTATAACATTGTGCACTTTGTAAGGCCTGAGGAATGAGTCGCAGGAAACCAAGATAGGTCTATTAGAATGTATTTGGCATGTTTGAGCTGCAGGAAGTCAGGCTAGAAAAGACTATAAACTCCCCAATCAAAGAGGGGTATGGAGTTTTAAAGGAGGGGGTAAACAAGGCTGTTTCCCCTTCAATGCTTCAGGGGGTTTTCATTGACAAAGCATTTCAGGGCCTGACTAAGGCCCCCCCTCCACACCCTGGCCCCAGGTCCCTGACCGGACTACCCAGGCCCACCCAGGCCCAGGTGATCACAGGCCCCTAAGAGATAAAGCAAGACAGGATCAAGATAGGATGGCTTTTAAGGTAAGGTTTCTGCTCCTGGCCTAAATATGGCTTAGCACACTGAGGCTACACTAAATTTATAAACAAAATATTTTTTTCTTTCTTCACTAATAAATTAAACTTAGCTTACTATAACTTTTTACTCTATAAACTTTTTAAAATTTTTCCAACTTTTTTACTCTTTTGGAATAACACTTAGCTTAAAACACAAACACATTGTGCAGCTGTCCAAAAATATTTTCTTTCTTTATATCCTCATGCTATGAGTTTCTTTTTCTATTTGAAAACATTTTTATTTTACTTTTTAGACTTTTTTTTGTTAAATACTAAGACACAAACACACACAGTAGCCGAGGCTTACAGAGGGTCAGGCTCATCAAAACCACTGTCTCCCACCTTTACATCTTGTCTCACTGGAAGGTCTTCAGGAACAGTAATGCGCACGGAGCTGTCAGCCCCTATGATGACAATGTCTTCTTCTGGAACGCTTCCTAAAGGGCCTGCCTGAGACTCTTCTGGAGGAGGTGTCTCTCTTTCCAGCAATGTGTCCCTCATAATGATTTGCCTGTTGTTGTTGTTTTGTTTTGTTTTCAACATAGTTTTGCTTGTAAGCAGGTAACACACCTTAAACTTTCTTCTCTAGGTATTAATGACAACCTTTCGGTGTTGGAGTCCATGTGTTTAAACTTTTTTGAGGAGCTTGTTGAGGTCTGCAAAAGCTTCACTGTGAGTTTTCTTGGGGGTTCTCTTTTCTTCCGCAGTTTCCTTTCCTCTTGCCTCTTCACCAGTGATGCATTCCTGTTCCAGTTCCAATGACTCCTCATTAGTCATTTCCTCAGGAATCACCCCTTGGAGCCCCTCACTGTCACCCTCAACCACAGCCTTGTTGATTTTTCAAACTTTTCATCCTTAACAAACCCTTTGAAGTCATGGGCAAATCTTTGAGTGCCTTTTTCCAAATGCCTTTTTCCCAAGCCCAAGCACGGTCCTTGGTGCAGTCATAGATGTCATAATTCTTCCAGAGTGGCATCAGTGTCTTCTCAGTGCCTTCCTCAGTTGCAGCAATAGCCCGGGCAGAGGTCCTCCTCAGGTAGCACACCTTAAAAGCTGCTATAACTCCTTGATTCATTGGTTAAGTCAAGGAGGAGATGTTTGGAGGGAGAAACACTTTGATAATGGGATGAAGATCTCCATAAAAGGAGGATGTCTAGGAGCATTATCAATAGTAAATAAAACCTTAAAAGGTATGTTATTCTCCAAACAGTACTTCTCCATTTCTCTGGCATAGCAATTCAGGAGGGCATCTTGGAGGAGGCGCTGGGTCATCCATGACTTCTTATTGCTCCTGAAGGACATTTGGCAGTGTGTGCTTATGGATATGCTTGAAGGCCCTGGGACTCTCACTGTGCCACATAGAACAGGGTTTCAATTTGTAGCCTCCAACATTGCTCTGAAGCAAGACTGTTATTCTGTCCTTAAAAACCTTGAAACTTAGCATTGACGTGGACTCCTTATGGATGAAAGTCCTTTCAGGCATCTGTTTACAGGATAGGGAGGTTTCATCCATATTGAATATTTGTTCTGGCAAGTAATTTTCCTCCTAATCAGCTTGTCTAGAGTTTCCAAAAACTCTTAAGCTACCTTCACATCAGCACTCGCAGACTCACCACTCATGTTCACATTATATAATGAATAACAATTCTTGAATTGTTTAAACCACCCAGAGCTAGGAGTAAATGCAACATCATAGTCAGGCCCAGCCTTTTCTTTCAACATTGCAAACAAACTTTTTGCTTTGGCCTTGATCGTCATGGTACTGAGAGGGAAACGCTTCTGTGTCTGGTCTTCAATCCAAGTCATTAGAAGTTTCTCCATGTCTGATATCAGCCCTTCCCAAAAATCATTGTAGTCAATGAAGGAGATCCTTTAACAACTCTGTTCTTATTCTTCAAGGTTGTAGGCTATAGAACAGGACATGCGGGACTGGCAAACAATAACTAGCACTAATTTTTCACCTTCATAAGCCTTAATCACTTTTCATTTTGTTTCCAGGTCAATCACTTGACATGGCCTCTTAACGGGCAACATTAGCGGTGAATTTTATATCCTTAGGGGCCATGAAGAACAAAACAAAAAGAGACTAAATCAAGCAGAAGAAAAAACAATTTAATCAAGACACATGATAAACAGGAGCTTAGATGAGGCTGCTGCTAGCATAACATAGCATGCTGTACTGTTTTACAGCGAACTATTTTTTATATAAGTAGAAACACTACACTCTAAAATAAGGATGAAAACTATAATATAGTAAATACATTCACCAGTAACATAATTGTTATTATCATTATCAAGTATTATTTATGCACTATATATAATTGGATGGGCTATACTTTTCTATGGCTGGTAGTGCAGTAGATTTGTTGACACTAGCATCACCACAAACACAGGAGTGATGCACTGCATTAATACCATATTATGACAGCGATGTCACCAGACAATAGGAATTACTCAGTTCCATTATAAACTTATGGGACCACTGCTGTGTATGTGATCCATAGTGGAAAATGCCATTATGTAGTGCATAACTGTATTGTATTTTATTCACTTAAAAACACTATTCTGATAAGTGTTCCATAAGCTTCTCTAGATGGCCAAAGGGACTTAGCTCTAAAAAGGTCAAGAGACACTGAATAACAGATTAAGGGAAAAACAACAGAGTCAAGGCAAAATGCACCTTTCTCAAGGAAATTTGCATCTATAGACACAATCAACTCACCTGATTTAGGTCAAAAAAAGTTTTTATTGAAATTTTACATGTAATTATCCTCTTCTGTACTTCAAATAGAAGCACTAAACTTCTAAGTCTGGCAGGTAATTGCTAATAAGCTTTTTCTTTTTAAATTATCATTGCAAGCACTATAAGCCAAGGTAGAAATCCTAGAAAATATCCCATTCAAACACCCTTCCCTAACTACCCTCAAATTCTTTCATCAATACAGACATACACAATCCATTTACCTTCAGTCGTGCTCAATACTAGATAGCTTCATTCAACACTCTCAAAAAACACCAGGTCCCATGTTAAACCATGACCCCCTTCTTAAAAGAGACAATAAACAGCAGGAAGAATTTTGAGGCTCATTTTAGAATTCAAAGAAGAATTCATTGGTAGTGTGTTTACAAGACTGTTTTCCCACCTAAGTCATTTACTGGCTTTTTCTCACAACACAATACATATGTTATTTTTACTTTGTAAAAGCCTTTCCCTCATTGACCTCTGACAAATGCCCTTGAATCCTCCCTTTTATGCCTCTTTCTTCCCTGCCTCTCAATAAATGTTAGATTGTGACTTAGACAGTCCTCAGTATACTATGACAAATTTTCCCATTTTCATGATATTTTTCTTCCTTTTTTCTCCATGCTTCTACACCTTATCAGAAACCTGATTCTCTAGACCATACTCTGTTTCACTTGTTCATTCCACTGACTTATGAGGTATGATCAAACAATACGGTGAATGTTTAAATTTAAAAAAATAAATTACATTAAAAGACACTTTGCCATTAATCTCCCTCAAGATACTCCCTCTCACTTCGAACACACTTATCTCATCATTCTTGCCACTTTCTGAAGCAGTTATGGAAGTCCTCTTTCATGAGTGTCTTTAGTTGCACTGTTGTGGCTGCCTCAATATCCTGAATCATTTTGACTTTGGGGAAGAGCCAGAAGTCACATGGTGCCAGATCCGGTGAATAAGGTGGATGAGGACACCGTTTTTATTTCACAGATCTTGCCATAACAGAAGTGCTGTGTGACACAGAGCATTGTCGTGATGGAGGATGATTTATGGCACACTTTAAAACATACCTTCTCTCAACCATAGCTCATCCCCAACTTACTGCACCAAAAAAGTTGAAACTTGTCACACATTGTTACTAAGGTTGGATGTGCCACTTCCCATATTGAAGATCCCTGTCTTTTTGTTGGATGGCACTTGGCAGCAGCATTCACTGTATTTTGTGATCACAACGGAAAGTTTCCGTGTCACACATCGCTTCTGGTACACTGCAATCTCTGTCAAATAAAAACATTACAGTGTGTCCTCATCCACCTTCTTCACCAGATCTGGTACCATGTGACTTCTGGCTCTTCCCAAAAGTCAAAATGATTCAGGACATCGAGGCAGCCATGACAGCGCAACTAAAGACACTCACGTAAAAGGACTTTCAGAACTGCTTCAGAAAGTAGCAAGAACAGTGGTATAAGTGTGTTTGAAGCGAGGGGGAGCATTTTGAGGGGGATTAGAGGCAATGTGTCTTTTACTGTAATAATTTTTTTTTTTAATTTAAGCATTCGCTGTATTTTTTTATCACACCTCATATATTGACTGCATAAAATTCCTCAAGGAATTTACAGTCAGAGGAGGAATTAAGACAAAATTTATTTAGCAAAGCATTGTGATGAGTGCTGTGGCAGAAGATTATTCAAAGTGTTCTAGAACTATAGAAAATAGAGAGATTGGCTCTGCTGGGAGAGGTCAGATTTGGTTTATAGGGAAGGGAATCCCAGAGACAGATCTTAAGGAAAGTGGTTTGAAAAAAAAGACCATACACTAAAATCAATGATATAATAGGAGAAACATTTTCTGTACTGAAAATGACATGTTGAAAGGGCTTTGAAATTATCCAGAGAAAGAGAGAGAGAAGGTAGTCCCTACATAGGAATAAAATTTAAACTAGTCAATTTGTAGTTCAGCAGAGAAGATAAAACTTAATGTTAATCTTGACTCACTCTTCTGGAAACCTCATTAAAAGGGTCTTAAAGGAGTTTGTTTTAAGACAGGAACTCACAGGTATAAAGAGAACAGCAAAGGAGATGAAAGCAACACAAATTTGAACACAAGAAAGCGGATACATGAGTAGAACTGACTAGCAGACCAGAAAAAGCTGCAATCAAATTGGCCATGAAGAAAGCCCAGAACTAAACAGATTTGGGCTGTAGAATCCAAGAGATCCTCAGTGATTGAAATCCTCAGGTATCCCAGAAAGTAAGTATGTAGGTGGAGTTAAATATGGGTGGACTGATTAAAAAGTGTGAATTAGAAGTAATAGTATTCATGGACCAGCAGCTCACTCTACCAGCTAGGTGACTACTCTTCCCCAACCTTGGCAGAAGGTTGAAGGCTTTCTATTCTTACATACTGAACCAAGTAGAGCCTAGACATAGAAACACCAGGCTCATCCAGAATTGCAATAAGGTGTGTTACAAAAAAAAAAAAAAAAAGTAATAATTATGGAAATAACACACTGAATGGTAACATTTGGGAGCCCCCATTTGTTCCTAGAATACTGGTAGCCAGTCTTTTAAACTCTCAGGCAGGGGATTAAAGAATTTTCCTCTGAGAAAATTGACACAATGGGGGAAAAATAAATAAAAATCATGTATATCTGATATATATCAGGGATTCTCATGGCCCATTTCTGTCACCCAATCATAAAGTACATTGTTTGAAACCTACATTCAAACACACAGATACAGAGCCTCTTAGCTCTTAAACATGATGGGATTACAAGATCAACAAACATTTGAGGAATGACTATAATACTAAAGAGAAAAACATAAGCAAACCAAAAGGCAAAGGAGAAACTTGGAGGAAAAGAGCCAACATTGGAAGCAGAGGAAAACCTCAGAACTATAATTAATGTCTTACATAAGATAAGATATTGTGTCCATGAAAAAACAAGACAATAGAAAAAAAATTCTTAGAAATTAAAAATACAGTAAGATAAATAAAAAAGTCAGTAGAAGGGTTAGAAGATAAACTTGAAGAAATCTCCTAGAAAGTAAACCAAAAGAAAATTTTTTACACTGTTTCTCATTTAGTCTCTGTTCTGCTCAAGCATCCTTTTTAATGTAAAAGGTCCTTATTCATCTTGTTTATACATCTTGTATAAACATATTAAAAGACAATTCCATATCCATACTTCATATAGTTTGTTTCTGACAGAAGGGTGATGAAGTGGACCATCATATTTCTGCTTTCAGCAATGTTATAATTACTTCAGTTTCACACAAAAGAAGGGTGTACACAAATTTTGTACATTTGTGATTCAGAAATAATCCACAGCCTTCGTTATGTTTCTTTCATTGTTAGTAACAACTTAAAATAACTGAAACTGCTGGTGTCAAGGTCGTTATGACCTCAGTGTTTGATAAATCCAATGATCAGGTCCCATTTTTATCTTACATGGCTAATCAGCACTAGTTGACATAGTTGATCATTACCTCTTCCTTGACATATATTGTTCACTTGATTTCTAGGTCATCACACTATACTAGCTTTCCTCCTACTCACTTGATGTTTCTGAATTTGTTGATTCTTCCTCATCTCCCTGATATTTTAAAGTTGCCCGAAGGCTCAGTCTTCACATCACCTCTCAATCCATTGCAAATATTTAAGAATCTCATCCACTTCAAAACATTTTATACATTATATATGCTGATGAATACCAAGTTTATGTCTCCTGTGTAGACCTCACCCTTCAACTCCAAATTCATATATTCAACAGCCTACCACTCTTTGCTATCTGGTTACCTAATAGACATCTCAAATTTGACATGTCTAGAAAAATAGTTCTTGCTGTGATGAAGTAATTGCTATCGTATTCATCCTCCCGCAATAAACAACTCAAAAAGTGAACAAAAATAATTTTGCAATATATACAAATATCAAATCATTCTGTTGTACACCTGTATACATTATGTTGTAACTAATATAATGTTATATATCAATTATATCTCAATTAAAAATATTGAACAAAAGTAAATGAAGAAACTGCTTTAGACATTGAACAAACACAATATAGGCCTCATTCTTGAGAACAAAAATGCATGTGACAAACTTCATATTCTCTTTGGCTTTCTACCTGAGAACGTTTTATAAAAAGTGGCACAGGGTCGGCCCGGTGGCTCAGGCGGTTACAGCTCCATGCTTCTAACTCCCAAGGCTGCCAGTTCGATTCCCACATGGGCCAGTAGGCTCTCAACCACAAGGTTGCCAGTTCGATTCCTCGACTCCCGCAAGGGATGGTGGGCAGGGCCCCCTGCAACTAAAATTGAACACGGCACCTAGAACTGAGCTGCCGCTGAGTTCCCGGATGGCTCAGTTGGTTGGAGCACGTCCTCTCAACCACAAGGTTGCCGGTTTGACTCCCACAAGGGATGGTGGGCTGTGCTCCATGCACCTAGTAACGGCAACTGGACCTGGAGCTGAGCTGCGCCCTCCACAACTAAGACTAAAAGGACAACAACTTGACTTGGAAAAAAGTCCTGGAAGTACACACTGTTCCCCAATAAAGTCCTGTTCCCCTTCCCGAATAAAATCTTAAAAAAAGAAAAAGTGGCACAGAGAATGGGTGACAAATAGAGAGAAGAAATCTTGCTCAGTAAAGAAGGCAAAGTGAAATTTGTGAGAAAAGGTACCAGATAAGAGAGAGCTGTATAGAATAATAGTCCCATGTATTTGCATAGAGACCCCTCTTAGTCTCTGGATAAATACTAAGCAACACTAAGTCTCTGGATAAATACAGAGCAAGACTCTAAGAGGTATTATAGGAAACAACTACTCAAGGGCCATGAAATTAATGCAGATTCCAAAGCTCTCACAATACTGAGATTTGTTCATGTTTTGACATGAGAGGCTTGGCTGAATACCCCAGGCATTTACTTGGGACCCAAGAAAGGACACATCTTAGGTAAAGACTTACTCTATCACTAGATTAAGGGCTATTTTAGACTCACCCAAAGAAAGCTTAAAAATCAAGTAGGACAAAGTTGGTCCAGCAAATTTCCTGGCAGCCAGAACAAACCTCAACACTGTTTAGTGGCAGACATAATCTCAAAAATACTCTCATCATATTTTCAACAATATTGCATTATAAATGTCCATCATACAATTAAAAAATTACTAAACTTATGAAAAAGCAGGAAAAACATATGGAGACGCAAAACCAGGAGGAAAAAAGTCAGTAGAAGCCCAGAGATATTGCCAATGAAAGAATTAACTGACAAGGACTTTAAAATAACTGTTACCAATATGCTCAAGTATGCCAGGAAAAAGATGGCTGTTGAATTAACAGACGCAGAATCAAAAAAGAGAAATCAAAATTAGAAAAAAAGAATGAAAATTCTAGAACTGAGAAAAGTATCTAAGGTGAAAAATTCGTTGCACAGGCTTAACAGTAGACTATATATTGTAGGAGAAAAGGTAGGTTTTGAAGATTGGACAAACGAAAGTATCTAAACCAAAGCACAGACAGAAGAAAACCAGTCTGAAAAAAGTGACTACAGCCTCAGTGACCTGTGGAAAAATATCAAGTTATCTAACAAATATGTAATTGGAATTCTAGAAAGAGAGGAAAGAGATATTGGAGGGAAAATAATTAAAGAAACAATAGCCACAATTTTCCAAGAAGCTCTACTAACTCTAGCCAGATAAACACAAGAAATACCATATATAAGCACATCACAGTCAAATTCCTGAAAACCAAAGAGTAAGATAAAATCTTCAAAAGGGACCAAGAAAAAGACACATACTACATACTCGTACATGTGAACAATAATGACTGTTAATTTCTCATCAGAAACCGTGCAAGTCAGATGACAACAAAATGACATCTTTAAAGCACTGAAAGGAAAACATCATCAACCTAGAATTCTATATCCAGAAAACAATATGCTTTGAATTTGAAGACAAAATTAAAATGTAGTCAGATAAACAAAACTTGATAGAATTCATAAATAGCAGACCTGCAATTCAGGCTTAAGGAAAATATGAGACAGAAACTTAGATCTCTTTCATTTCAGGGGCCTGTGTGGCTCCTCAGAGTATACTATGTACTTCCTCCAGAACTTGTGAGTAATAAACTTCACTGTTTCAAAGAGTCTTATGGTCTTTTGTTGAATCATGGCTCACCATCTAGCACCCTGAGCTCCATTTAAGAAATATTAATTTAAGTCATAAGGCGACAGAATGAAGGATAAGGAAGGAAGAATGCCAAAAAACAAATGAGCAAATATCAATGGCTTTCTCATTTCTCAGCTTCTTTAAAAACCTGACTACTTAAAGCAAAGATATAGTATTTTGTGGTGTTTATAACACATGTAGAACCATTTATCAGGAAGACATAACAATCTAAAATGTATATGCGACCAACAGCAAAGTTTCAAAACAAATGAAGGAAAAACTAGCAGAACAAAAGGAAGACATAAACAAATCCACACTTATAGTTTAAGACATTAACACTCCTCTCAGTAATAAACAGAGTTTTAAAAAAAATGTTGATATGATTAGAAAAAGATTTGAATACTATGACAAATTTTATTTTCCAAAAACGTCCTCAGCAATATTTACAGTTCCACATGTTCTTACAGAAGGTTTTCACATAAAGAGGTGGAGTCTATTGCCTCTCTTCCTGACAGGATGAACAGGATTCTGCGACAGCCACTACAAGCAGGACATGGAAGAAAAAAGCTGCATGACTTCCAAGGCTAGTTCAAACAAGGCAATACAATTTCTACTTGGCTTTCTCTTTCGTGCAACTTAGGCGCTCTAAGCAAACAGCTTCCCTGAGCCACCAAGCTGCAGAGGCCACTTAATGAATCCACAATAAAAGAGACAAATTTGCTTAAGTAGTTTTAGTCTTTAACCCAACCCCCAACTAGCTGACACTGGGTGGAGCCTGCCTTTGAGATGCTCAGCTGATGCTGAGTGGAGCATAGATTCACTGCTAAGTCTCCCTGCATTATCAGAATTTTGAACCCAATAAATATTGTTGTTTTAAACCACTAAGTTTGGGAGACATTTGTTACTTAGCCATAAATAACTGAAACAGTCATTATCAATCACCATGATCTAACTGACATTTATAAAACAACTACAGAATCTTGTAAGTACTCATGATACAATCATCAATATATATCATACGTTGGGCATAAACAAGTCTAAACGAATTTAGAAAAATTGAAGTCATAGTAAATTAGAAGTTAATAAATAAACTAAGTTAAAAATCAGTAACAAAAGTAAATCTGGGGGAAAAAATCCCCAAATATCAGAAATTAAATAACACAACACTAAAAGAGACAACATCAAAGAAGAAATCACAAGGGGAATTTGAAAATATTCTGAAATAAATGGTAATGAGAAAAAAACATATCAGAAATTATGAGAGGCATCTAAAGTAGTGCATGAAGGAAATCTATAGCTTTAGCAGCTTATTTTTTTAAAGGTTCAAAATTAATTACCTAAGCTTATCCCTTAAAACTCTAGAAAAGGAAGCACAAATTAAACCGAAAGTATGAAAATGAGCAGAATTAATAAATATAATAGCAGAAATTAATGAAATAGAAAACAGTCAAACAATAAAGAAAAATCAATAAAACAGAAGCTAGTTCTTCAAAAAGTTTAATAAACTTGACAATATCGTGCCAAGACTGATAAAAAAAGATGAGGGAATAAAGAGAGGGAAAGAAAAAGAGAGAGTATCTGGAACAAAAGACGACATATCACATACAAATATTTAAAGAGTAATGAGGGATGATTACTAATAGCTAAATGCCAATTAATTCAGCAACTTAGGAATAATGGGCAACACCTAGAAAGATATAAATTATAAAAACTGACACAGATATAAAAAACAGAATACTCATATTTCTGTAAAAGATATTAAATTTATGATTAAAATCCTTCACATAAAATAAACTCCAGGCTCAGATACTGGTAATTCCATCAAACCTTTAAGGAAGAATAATAGCCATCTCACATAAGATCTTTCAGAGCACAGAAGAGGAGGAACTACTTCTCAGTTCATTGTACGAGACCAGCATAAGCCTAACACCAAAACTAGATAAAAACCTTGCAAAACAAGAAAATTACAATCCCTCATGGAAATAGTCTCAAAATTTCTTAATCAAATAGTAACATATCAAATCTGAATATATACATATATATGTATATATATATATATATATATATATAGAGAGAGAGAGAGAGAGAGAGAGAGAGAGAGAGAGACAGACAGACAGACAGACAGAGAAAGAGACAGAGAGAGAGACAGAGAAAGAGACAGAGAGAGAGAGAGAGAGAGAGAGAGAGAGAGAGAGCATTGTGAGAGTTTGGCTAAGCTACTCCAATGTATTACTACCTCTGCATCCATTTTGTTTGGCTAACCACCCAACAGGGGGCCTTACACTGACACTAGTCCCCTCATGAAAGCTCACGCCCTAGATAACAACAGTCCACAGAATCACACACAAATTAAGTTCCTCTATAATGTCCCCATCAGCCCCTGTGCTCAACAATAGTCCCTTCCCCCTCCCAGGGCCTTCCCCTGTGTACCCCTTAGATAAGACCCTCACAGAGCTTATTAAAATTCTCCTCTTTTGGTCTGAATGAACCAATCTAGCCTTATCCTGGGAACCCTAAAGCACTCTACCCATGGATCCTAATAAAGGCCTGTGCCCCAAGTTCTGCCTGTACCCTGCCCCTCAAGGCATGCCGAGTACTTCCTCTAGGACCTGTGAAAAATAAACTTCCCTACTTCAAGTTCTCTTGTGGTCTTTTGATGAACCATGGCTCACCACCCGACATCCTGTGCCCCACTTAGCAATTGTTAATTTAACAATGTCATAACAAGGATAATACCTCATAACCTAGTGGGATTTATCCCAGGAATGCAAAGTTGATTTAGCATTAAAAACAAATCAATACAATTCACCACATTTACAGAATAAAACAATTACCTCAATAATTACCCTGATAAAAGCACAAAAAGCATTTGACATAATTAATAATTTTTCTTAATAAAAACTCTCAGCAAAATATTAGTAGGATTATATATAAGGAAACTCCTTGTATTTTTCTTCCTCACATCTTTTCCTACATTTGCAATTAGTCTCCCTACTTTAGCCTTTGAAACCCTAGAGTCTATTCTTGACAAAGCAACCAAGTTATCTTGTTAAGATAACAATTAGATTAATTTCACTCTATTGTTCAAAACCCTCTGTCAATCCAAATCTCGATTCTGCATTTTGCTTAAATCAGAAAGGTATTGATTTAATTATGTATATCATAATCTCTAAAGCAAGCACTTAAAAACTACAGAGAGATACAGAAAAGTAGGCAATAAATTAAAATGGATTACTAAAAAACAAGGTAGGAAAAGGAAACAAAGGAACAAAATCAAAGGGGGCAAGCAAAAACACAAATAATATAAAGGCAGACCTAATTGTGTAACCATCAATAGTCACTTTAATGGTAATAGATTCACATATCTATTAAAAGACAGTGATTGTCAGATGGGAAAATAAAAATATTTTTAATAGACCTAACTACACGTAGTCTAAAAAGAAGCTACTTTAACAGTAAAACAATAGATACTTTCCCATTATAATCAAGAATAAGTAAAGTATGCTTGCTAGCTCTATTATTAATTAACGTTCTGGAAAAGTTTGCCAATGCAATTGGGTAAGAAAGCAAATTAAGAAATACAAACATTGAAAAAGAGGAAGAAAAACTAACATTTGTATATGGCATCATTGTCTAGGTATAAAACTCAAAAGAATAACCTGATAAGTGACTAGGATTTATAAGAAAGATTAGTAGACTATTAATTACAAAATAAATAAAACTCAATATTTTCCTACATTCCAGCAATAAAGAATTAGAAAATAAATTATATTCCTAAGAGCAAAACAGTATATATCACCTAAGAGTTAAAATCATGAGAAATGTGCAGAATCTCTGTGAAGAAAACCACAATATTGTTATTGAAAGACATAAAAGAAAATTTGTCTAAATGGAGAACTATATCATGTTACTGGCTAAGAAGACTTGATATTATCAAGATGTCAATTCTTCCCAAATAAATAAATAAACTCAGTGCAATCCCAGTGGGCTTGAGGGTTTATTTTTGGGAATTCAACAAATGATTCTAAAGTTCATCTGGAAGAATAATGCATAAAACAAAGTAAGAAATTTTGAAAATTACAGCAATGATAGGACTTTGTCTTGCTAGAAAATAAAATTAGTTAGTATATAAAATGATAATTAAAACAGTGCAGTACTGCCATAAAAATAAGCAAACAATGGAATAGAATTTAGTTTAGAACTATTTCTGGATAAACATAAGATTAAGGTGTTAATAGTGGCATCTTAAATCAATGGAAAAAATAAATTAGTCTATAAATGGTGATGGAGCATATGACTTATAATAATGGGGAAAGCAAGCTAGATTAATACTTTATAATCAAAATAAATTTCACATTTATTAGAATTTAAATAGAAAGATAATATCTATAGCATTAAAGGAATATATATGCAAATATGTAATCTTGGTGTGGTAATTGTGGTGTGGTAAAGAAAACGACACCTAAGGTAAATGGAAAAATATAAAACTTGCTATAAAAATACATTTTTATTTGGTAAAAGATTACATTAAAATAAAACAAACATGCAAATGACTGAGAAACATATATGTAACATATCTTTAAGAAAAGCTCATATCAATCCATAGAAACTTGGGAAAGGCACCAAAAGAAAACAAAAATCACTAACAGACAATAATGGAAAATTCTCAAAAGAGGACATAATTATTTGCCACCTAATAATTAAAAGTGCAACTTAAATGGCATACCATGTTAAAATATCAAACAGGCAAAGCTCAGTGTATGTATTAATAAGGATATAAGAAAATAGAAACTCTCACATACTTGTGGAAGAGTATAGATTTGTGTAACTTTTTGAAAAATAGATTACATTTCTTAAAATTGTATTAATACACCACTGAAGGAAATTGATCCTAACAAAATAATAATGGATTTCTCTAAGTGGATTATCATAGTAACTGATTATATAAAATACCAGACAAACGACGGTTCTATCCAGGTTTCTCTACGAAATCAAATCAAGACAACAATGGAAAAAAGAGAGAAACGATTTTTGATAAAGTTAGGAGACACCTGTAACCCCGAACTATAATCTTTGAGGAACAGCTGCCAAATGCAGGGAAGGTCATACAGGGATACGAGGAAACAGCTCAAGAGAAATTTGTGGCTGCAGATCTCAAACAAATCAGGCATAGCAGTTATCCAAAGTATGTGGCACAAAAAGAGGGGCAAAACCACACATCTTGTCTGGAATAATGGGAATAGCAATCCTGGGTCTTTAGAGGGAGCTTCCTCCGACCCCATAAAATAGGCAGAGGGAGTGGGACTGAAAAGGAAACACACATTTTTGAGAGAAGCAATGTGTCACTGAGGAAGGTGAAGGAAATGGATCCTTATTATGAGGAGTCCAGAAACTGATGATTTCTTTGAACTGGGGAGTAATGAATGTTCACACACACACACACACACACACACACACACACACACACACTGCTGAGCCATATGGAACTTTGCTATGAACCAGAAAAAAGTTACTGCTTGTCTGGAACACTGCTCTAGTCTCTCCCCTGAAGGGACTTCTCACAAATAACTGGAAGGATTCACCTCATTCACAAAAGTAATAAGCAAAAAAGAACCGGCCAAGTATCTATGCAAAGTTACTTTTCAGGAAAAGGAAGAAAAATGTGGGAAAAACAAGTGTCAGGTGATGAACCCACACCAGAAAAATATGGCCACTGCTCAGATAAAAATCATGACCAAATATATGGTTATGAATACAAGGCACCTCATGAATCAAAGAGTTCAAAGCAGACAACTGGAGGAGATGAAACATGAGCTGGCAGACTTAAGAAATAAATAGAAGGAAAAAAAAATCCATCCAAGAAATCAGGGCCACATTAGGCAGCACAGAGTCATCACTGAAATCCTACCAAGGGACAGAAGCAAGTAAATGACAGATGTGAATTATATGCAAAAAAAGAAAAAGAAAAAAAAAGGATCAACACAAAACATAAAGAAAATAATAATTTTAAGGCATAATTTTGGAAAACTAAAAAATTTAAATTTATAACTTGAAATAGCAATTCATATATGAAAAAAAAAACCTCATGTAATATGATCAACACTGAAGCATATGCTAGTAATAGTACTGGCCTTCAAAGATGAAAAAAAAAAAGCTTTGGGCATTCCAGTAAAATAATTAAATACCCTACAAGTATGAGGCAGATTCCTACTGTTGCCCCTAAAATGTCTCTTATTTCTGAATGTATAACCACCCAGCTAGACACTACCACCCGTAGCTTTCCTTGCATTTAGTGAGGGTGGCCACATGAGTCTGTTCTAGATAACTGGATATACACTAAAGGGTACAACGTCATCTGAATTTTGTCTCTTCTTCTCTTTTGCAAACTGGCATGTAGAGGTGCCAACGTCCCACCTGCAATCTTCTGGTGAGAACAATTTCCTAGGGGAAGGCGGAGCAACACGACAGAAGAAATTGCTCCCTGGTCACATTATGCAGTAGTTGCTCTGACAACCGAAAACAGCCAGACTGATAGGAAAGAGAGACAAATTTCAATCTTATTTAAATCATTGTATCTTGTACTTCGACTTTGGTACAGTATTACTTTCTTTCCCATCCCTAGAACAAAGGGGGGAAATTAGACTGGCTTCATACCACAATATTCAATGTTGAAAGACAGAACCATACTGCTGGCTCATCAGTTAGGGCTGTATAACAGAACACCATACCCTGGGTGGCTTGTAAACAACCGAAATTTACTTCTCACAGTCCTGGGGTCTGGGCAGTCCAACACCAAGGGGCTGGCAGATTTGCCATTTGCTGAGAGCCTGCTTTCAGGGTCACAGACAGACGAGATGTGTGGGCCATCCTCTCACTGGGTCTTCAGGTGGCAGGAGAGGAGAGGGAGTTCCCTGGGGTTTCTTTGATTAGGGCAATAATCCTATTAGTGAGATCTCCACCCCCATGACATATTCACCTCCCCAAATCACCACGTTCAAATACCATCAGATTGGGAATTAGGTTTCAACATGTCAACTTTGGAAGGACATAAACGAGAACGAATGAAAAAACTATTACAGACAATAAAAGAATTTAATAAAATGCCTAGGTTTAAATTAATATAAAAATAATTCCACTTATAGCTTTGATAGACATGCTAAACTTCCCTACTAAAAAAAAAAAAAAAAAACAACAACAAACAAAAAAACAACAACAACAAAAAACAATAGTTGGATAAAATAAAAACAGTATCTGTTTGAAAGCATTCAAAACTATCAAGGTAGGCTGGACTTGAGAGGTGAAGCTCTCCAACAGCCAAGAAATGTGCTGAGATAAGCCCAACATTCTGCCCACTATTCCTCTGATTGCATTTGTGCAGTCACAAGCTGTGTGGGCCTCGCATCTGAGAACTGAGCAGAAAGGGGTGGCGGTGAAGCTAAGAAGCTGAGCAGCACTTTCTGTACCCTCATCGGACTGGAGAGAAAAAGCTGGAAATTCGGCAAGACAGCTAAGACTTGAGACTCCAAGATCTTCAGAGGGAATGGAACTGTATTAAGATAAACCCAACATTCAACTATGAAATTAACCTCCAGGCACTTGCTAATTCAAAAATAACACGGAGTTGAGAACATAGGAAGCCAAGCAGAAAATGGCAACTAGGATCCTGGATCTGCCAGGGCTGCCATAACAAAGTACCTCAAACTGGGTAGCTTAAACAACAGAAACTGATTTTCTCACAATTCTGGAGGCTGGAAGGCCAAGGCCAAGGTGCTAGCAGGGTTGGTTTCTTCTGAGGCCTCTCTCTTTGGCTTGTGGATGGCCGTCTTCTTCTCCCTGTGTCTTCACGTGGTCTTGCCTCTGTTCACATCTGTGTCCTAAAGTCTTCTTCTTATAAGGACAAAAGCCCTTTCGGATTAGAGCCCACTGTAATGACTTCATTTTGACTTAATTACCTCTTTAAAAGCCTCCTGTCCAAATGCACACACATTCTAAGATACTAGAGGTGAGGACTTCAGCACGTGGATTTGGAAGGGACACAATTCAGCCCATAACAGATCCTAAAAAGGAGAGCAAAACTTTAGGCAGTTTACTGAGGCCAGAGGGACACAAACGGTACCTAAAGGCCCATCAAGGAGGAGTAACTCTAGTAAACATGCCAGGCGTTCAGTTAGGCCCCCTTGAAGATTACATCTTAAGGCCAAATTGTAGCTCCACATACACTGGAATACATTTTGAACCAGTTCAATCCCAGACTGGACTGAAGTGAACTGCCTCTCAGAAGCAACTGCAAATCTTCTCTGAAGGAAGGCACAGTATTCAGTCAATCCAATTATCTCTAATTTTTCATGTGCAACTTTTATTATGTAATCAAACATTACAAAGTATAAAAAGAAATAGAAACAAATAGCTGAAAACCAAGAGGAAAAGAAACAATAGTAATACTGGAGTCCAGAGTTACTATTCTAGATGCACTCTACCAGCTTTTGAAAGGGCCTGAAAGGTATCAAATGGATCTGAAAGTAAACTAACCACCTGTTGGAACAAAGCCTAACAATCATTAAAGGAAGACAATAAAATAAAGATGTTCAACAATGTAAACCACACAATGACCAGTATTTACTATAAAATTAATGGGCATGCCACAAAGCAGAAAAATGTGAACTATTTGCTAACGGCAAGAATAAATAATGAAAGGGAAGCCAGGAGAGTGCTGGACGTTCCTCTGCTTGCTCCTCTTGGTCACACGATGCTGAGCGAAGGGGAGAGTGAGAAGCCCACCTAACCAGTATTCTCAAAGGGAACTGAGTTTCGCTGACAGTAAGGAGGTCGAGGGAACCTTTATTTGAGACATTTGTATAAGACTGTGTAAAGTTTCTTTGGCCCTCCCCACTTACAGGCTGTCTAGCCATGAATTTACCATTGCCTCCCTAGCTCACTTCTCCCAGAACTAGTCCAGACCCCAGTTGTAAATCCCACAAACTTCTATAATCCCAACTCTTATTTTTCAGCAGATGATGCTAATTCCCTTTCTGTAGTGAGAGGATTGAAATCATGCAACGTAAGCATTCTCATCAAATCTTGTTGTCATGTCAGCCCCTAAATTGTAAAGAAGATGGGGAGTTTTTAGGACCCATGTCACTGATGAGGACATGGCTTCATCATTCATGCTGCATATCTAGGTTCATACTTTTCTGCAAAGAGGACATTTTTGTCTCTTGCATTCATGTAAAATGTCTGTTCTTTGCTGAATTAAAAATCACTGGCTTGGTTCTGTTGCCCCCTGCCTCGCACTCCCCATCCTCAGCTCCTTCTCAAGATCTTGAGAAAGATCTTTTTTTCCACCCCCCTAGATGTAGAAAATTTCCAATTTTTTGGCTCTGGCTGCTAGATGAAACTCCTCAGCGGTCCATGTGAATTCCCATTTTGTACAGCATAGGAAAGGGAACAAAGGCTCTAGACCGTATCATCTGCAAAAGAGGCCAAAGTTGGAATTGCACCTCAACATTCTTAATCTTTCACCTGCTATTTTGGAAAATATCCTAGGTCATACTCACTTTCTCAGTGTTCACCCTTCTTATGAGATCTCTAATCATATCCCACCTAGTACTTCTAAAGCCATGAGAGCATTTCAAAAATAATATTTTCTATAATGTCTTCATGCTCACTATCCTATATTCACCCAGATGTCACCTGATCATATCTGTTGCAGGGGTAGCGAGGTGAAATGAGTGTAAGTCTCCAAGTCTAGGCTGCAGGAATGTGAAGTTCTACTCAAGATTTCAGCAATTCCCAAGGCCTATGTTCTTATGATCTCATCTGCTCAGTTCTGCATTATATCACTCTAGAAGTAAAACCCAACCCCTTCATTAATTCCCATAGAAAAGCCTCCATTCGCACAGAATACAGATTTTACTGAATATATAGGAGCCGTAGGGAAGGAGCATAGCCTGAACCACACAGCGAATGTCTTGAAGCTCCACGTCAACTATTCCCCTTCTCCAGGGTCGAGTCTAGCCATCTCACCACTGGTGATGCCTCCATCAGCACTTAACATACTCAGCACCCAACTTCATGTCTTTCCATAAACTGGCCTCTGGTCTTACTCTCCTCCGTCTGCAGAAAAACCAGACCGTAAGGATTTCACTTTCTACCTCCAAGGTATTTTTCCAGACAAATATCATGTCTCCCATAAGAGGAATTCTGATGTAAGCAGTTAAATTTAGATTAGAATCCATGTTAATTTCTAGAGATAATTTAATAATTAATTCTAGTCTTGTTTTCTTTTGTGTATTTTTTTTGAATGAGGAAACTGAGGCTCAGAGACCTTAAGTGCCTTGCTTACTTTAGCTTTTAGAACAGTTATTGTGGTTTTGTGGGGGGTTTTTTAGTGTTTACACAGACCCGATTCAGAATTACATGAGTTGTTTGTATGGTTTTTTAAAGCTGAATTTGGGGCTACACTTTTGATTTACTGAACTAGGATTTACTGAACAAGCTCTCCAAATAATTTTTAGGCACACACAACCACTGCCTTAAACTTATAACTTAAGGACTAGAACAAAAAAAAACAAACAAAACAAAACAGAAAAACAATAAAAGCTGTTACAAATTTAATTCCAATCTAAGCTGTAAGAATGACAGTTCAAATTCACACAGCACCTGAAAAGACTTTGGACAACTTTGACACAGGACAAAGTAAACACTAGTGTCATTTTGGTGGAAAGAACACCAGGCTAGCAGTGAAGGCTAATTGTGTGACCTTGAGCAAGTTCCTTAACATCTCTGGACCTCAGGTTCCTAGGGGAAAATACTGCTTTCCCGACTTAACTCCAAGGACTAGTTGAAGGATAAAATGAGATCATGTATGTGAAAACACTTGTGGGAGGAGGGGAAAATAAATAGCTCTCTACAACTGCTAGGTATTATTTCAAAGTCCTGCCCGAGCCTGGAAAATATCAATCTTCTGCATGTTACCAGTATGCTAGTAAGGCAGCCTGTGGAGTTTTTCAAGAAGCCTGTAGGATCCAAGTTAGGCAGCTCATTGCTCAGGCTGAGTAGCCAGAGAGGGGAATTCTTGATTCAGAGCAGCATCTGTTAGTGATTAAGGGTTCAGAGGCATGTGCCCGAGCTGACGGCTGTGCTACAGAATTGGTCAGAGCAGCAGACCCAGTTGTAAAACATATTCCATCCGTAAAGTGGATATGAAAGGTAAACATGAAAGCAGTACTCTACAATCACATCAAACGAAACGATGCTTGTTTCACGTCCCCACAACACAGGCACAAGCACTCACAAAGAGAAACAACAACAGCCTTTATATAAAAGAAAGAGATTTCCAAGCAACAACCATCACCACCAAACTCAGAAGAGCTCACTTGTGCTCTATTAATTGCACAATACATTTGCCTTTTTGGCGTCCACTCCCTGACATGTTCTTCTTTCAAAAGTCAAATTTGTTTGATTTGAATCCTTAGCAAGAAAAAAAAAAATCCCATATCCAAAAATCACTATAAATTCTCTTTGGGTCAGAGATCTGATTATAGTTAAAGTAAGCACATTTATTATAACTCAGAAGACATGATGGACTTTGAACAAAGACCAAAGATGTGGTCCTGGTGTGAAAAAGAGTGATTTTAGGACTTCCAGGTGGGCCAGGTGAGTGAGACGTTCTGAGAGCAGTTGAGGGGAAGGTAGAATGATACCCCAAGGTTTTTATTAGAGTTACTTTGGGGAATGTGTGCATTTTCTGTCTATAAAAAAAGGGGGGGTGGATGTGTGTGCTCAAGTTGAACTTTGAAAATCTAGAGATGAGTCTGTTCAAAAATAAAGACAAAGACAAAGCTAGAAGTTGAAGGTGGGTCAGAATTTACTGAGGAAGCTGTAAATTTCAGTTGAGGGTACATGAGTCAACAACATGACGCCCTGTACCAAGGGAGCATCCTGGTCTGGATGGGGAACACCTAGAAGATTCCCAGACAATCAGCAACTCAAATGGCCTGGCTGGTTTAAGTTTCATCTTTCTAGAAGCACTTAAAGAGAAAGCTGTGCCTATGCCCAAAGCAAGTGACCAATAAGAGAAAAAAAGCAAAAGCTGACCGTATGATAAGTGTTATCTAATGACTCCTAATGCAAGAAAGCTGCTCCAGGAAACCAGAGCACTGGGCTTGTGGGCCATACTCACTGAGACCAAAGGAGAAATAGAGGAGATGAAATATAGCCACTTCTATTTGGTTAGAAGTTTATTTGTTTGTTTGCTTGCTTGTTGCCCATCTGGAACTGAATAATCACCTCAGAAACTAAATCTAACCATAAATCACTTAAATCCTTCTTACAGAAACTACTTCTTTAGTGCATAAAACAGACTAAGAAAATAAAATTGTGGGATATGGCAGAAAGGTCATTTAACTAGGAGTGAAAAGAGTTGGGTTCTAGTCCTGTTTTGTCAATTACTGGCTGAGGTGGCATTTCAGATGGGGCATTTAGCCTGTCCGTGTATCTTCTGGAAGGCTGCAGTAGGGGGAATAATGGGAGGGGGTGGGGAGAGAAGGAAACATGATATCCAAGAGCCCTTCCAGTGAAAACAGTCCCCGATTCCAGTTAGCATAGAAAATAATTGAGGAAGTCTGGAAGGCTATATATCAAAACATTACTAGAGGCTACCTTAGGGGAATGGGATTAGAACAGGGGCAGAGAGACAAAAGAAAACAAGTGGAGAACACTTTCAGTGGGGAAAAAATGCAAAGGAAGAAGGGGTTTTTAAGTGAAATATTAAACAAGAAAAGTTCCAGTTAGCATATAAAATAATAAAGTCTAGAAGGCCATATATCAAAACATTTCTAGTAGTCAGAGTGTAAGCATGAAGCGGAAGGAGTGAAGGGACTCAGGAGAGCCGACAGTGATTATTGTATTTCGCCCCCACTCTCTCTCCTGTCTTTGTTGGAAAAGCCACGGTAGAGACTTCGGAGACCACTCAATTCCATTTAACGACTCTTTGTCCTCTGGGGCCCAACCCTCCATGCCCAGTGAGGGGAAGGGGAAGTGGGAGATGGTTGCCTGGGCACCTGCTCTGCAGCCTCCTGTGCAATCCACCCTCTCATTGTCTGGCACAATATGAAAAAGCTGAGCTAGTCTTCCCCTCCCCGCCCCCCCCCCGCCCCCCCGCTGATAGTGCTACTTTCCCTGGAGAGATTTCTGCATCATCACAGGGACTTCTGACGTCATCCTGCCTTTCCTCTTCGTCACTACCAGCTGCAAGGTCTACACGGCCGTCCTCCTAGCTGTACAGAAGTCAAAAGAAGGCCATGCAATCAACCTCTTTTCAGAAGTTTTCCATAAGTAAGAGAGTGACCCCACGACAGGGTCCCAAAACTCATCATGTGTCTGTTTCTGGTGGAAAATCTGGCTCTTTCTGTGGCTGATGACCTAGGTTGCTGCAGCTCCAATGGAATTGCCTTTCTGATCTTTGCTGAACTGTAAATTTTCAGTGTTCCAATGAAAAGTACAAACCCCAGATTGATTACTACGTTGTGTCGTGGGAATCAGACCAAGTCGGTTGTTGAAGGACCCAAGCAAAACTCTCCGGCATTCCAAAGAAAAAAGAAGAAGCACATGGAAATCAAAA
The DNA here is from genome assembly GCF_057876585.1 of Rhinolophus sinicus. NCBI lineage: Eukaryota > Metazoa > Chordata > Mammalia > Chiroptera > Rhinolophidae > Rhinolophus > Rhinolophus sinicus. The sequence goes on from NC_142501.1 coordinate 18,983,643, forward strand.
ATTCAACAGTTACTAAATCACCATTGAAGAGTTATAATATTGTACTTGTACCATGAAGGAGTAGGTCCAGTGTCCACTTCCAAACTTTTTTTTTAATCTGATGTTTTCTCACCTTCTATCTCTTTACTCTCAGTACCAAGCTCCAGAATATCAAATGAAAATGGAATTAATATCTTTGAAACTAAAAAAAATAAGGGAAGATTCAAATTAGTAGGATAAACCGAAACTCAATGGGTGGTAGAGCTTTTGCCTGTAGCTTAAACAGGCAAAGAGTGAAGACAAACACAGAAATGAAAAGACAAAACACATCTTTCCAATTCTTCTATCTAAAACACAAGTATTGGCTTTAAACCAATTTCCCACCATACTTTTGCCCTTATTTAAGGAATTATGATTACCCTACAAAAACCTTTTGGGGGCAAGATTGGAATAATGGTTCTCTAGTTAATTTTTACACGATCCTTGGATTATTTTTACTCTCCTCTGATCTCATCTGCCTACTCCAGAATGTGAGTCACATAAAGAGACTCCTATTATCATCTCTCTTCCTCTAACTCACTGGTCAAAATAACTTTCAATTCTAATAATAACTCATAGGTGATACTGAAATCCCTGAATCCTAAAATACCATCTGTCAAATGAGATCGCAAATAGAAAGTTGGCTCACTGAGGTGACCCGCACTCCCTTCCCCACGTCCCCTGAGGAAATAAAAAGGTCTATCACTTGGGAAGATGGTTTCTGTTTTATTTCCTCTGGACGTGACTTCCAAGTTTGAGTACGAAAAACGTGCTTCTTCCCTACCTACCTCCAGCTTATCAGATAAGGCTGTGCCTTTCTTATGAAATTAAATGTCTGTAATTTCTGTAACAATAGTACTTGTGGTTGCCTCCGGATACATAGCACGCAAGCAGTGCACTGAAAGTAATTTGAGTGGGTATATATTAATAAGTGTTTTAGTAAGGTGATTCATAATTTGGAAGAGGGCCTAAATACAATGAATAAAAAAGCATTTCTGGATGCTATGTCCCTGATAATGGAAAAATACCTACAAAGCAAGGTGTATGTTCTGTTACACTTTAAAACCATTTAAAAACTAGTTTAAATGCTATCCCCATGGACTGCAGGGAAAGAAGGCTTATATTTGACCCCATTCTTGCCCACTGGTCACCAAAACTCTCTTGACAGGGTTAGTGCCTCAGGTACTTATATTGTAACTGAGCAATCTCCCCACTGCCATAAAAAGGTGGTAGAAAAATGGTAGAGTTTTAAGTTTAATAAAATAAGTAACTATCTTACATAGCTTCTTTGGGCTGACGATGCTCTTATGCCTCGTTGGAAACTGCATGACTTTGGAAGCCTACAGGGCGAGAATAGATGAAAAAGACAAGGTCAACTTTCTGGCCCACACCAGCACTAATTCTGAGTCCTAGATATCCTATGTGGCTGATGAAAAGAAGATGCCATTTAAGAATATTAATCCCTAAGTTTATCAAATCTAGAACAATTAAATAAAAGTTCTGATACCCCTAAAAGGAAAAGTCTCCTGAAGCTCACGTAGCCGAACACTGTCCTGATCTAACTTTGGTTTCCTTTCCACAGGGTCACAGAATCCTCAGAGGCAGAAACGAATGGGTTTTGTATAACCCTGGCCTTCTCCTAGAGCCTAATTATTCGTTCTCAGAAACTCAAACCACTTCACTATACCCAAGCAGGCCAGAAAGTTTGCAGGTAGAGCTGAGCCAAAGAGTCTGGTTTGGCTATGGGAGCCAAAACACGAGTCGACCCATTTGAGCTGACTAGACACATAGGCAAAAGAAAATACAAAAATTCATATACGTGTGTGTGTGTGTGTGTGTGTGTGTGTGTGTGTACGTGTTGGTCTGTGTTGTGTTTGTGCGAATGGTCACCGGGGCTGACAGCAAGTTAATGACAGAGTATTTTCACTGGCTTCCCTTTTCCTTGGCTCATCTTCGCTGTTGGAGGCAGAGCAGCAGCGCTACACCCTGACTGAGTTTAATCTGCCCACCTCATTTCTTGACAAGCAGGAATAGAAGCTGCAATACTCCGTGATTCCTACAGCTGGTCAAACTCTTTAAGAGGTTCCCCACCCCCCACTTAAAGCTGTCGTCTTCTAAACTCAATCAATATGCTTCCAAGATTCTGTGCAGTATGTGTGGTAAAGATAGAAAGTTATTATTCATTTATGTAACAAATGGCTGATCTTCCCTTTACATGGAACTGTGTGCTAGGCACTGTGAAAAATAAAACCAGCAAAAAAAAAAAAAAGGAAAAACATGCAAAATTTTAAAATCTGAAATGTAGGATAAGAAAATGTTAATGTAATGTTCATGTTAAAAGAGCTTGATACAAATCTCTCAATGTCTAGTTGTAGGTATGGGGATGATAGATAGATAGATAGATAGATAGATAGATAGATAGATAGATAGATAGACAGACAGACAGGTAGATAGATGATAGATTGGAGAGACATAGATAAATAACTCTCCCTGCCCCAGAAGAATTTTCTGTCTGCATCCCATCTAGGACGTTTGGCACGTGCAGGCCTAGCCCTGGACAAAATAGTACAGTGGGTGGACTTCACCTTCAGAGCTTCCCAATGCTCCTATGGCTTTTCTGTGCTTTCAGGGCCCATTTTGCTCATGATTATCCTGGCTGCCAAGGGTCCGCTACGGTGCCCCTTCACTCAACAGTCCAGCGTGGTCCTTGTAAATTCCTTTCTTCCCAGCTGCCCTTTCCGCAATGTGCTGTCCTCTGAGGACAGCTATTCAGATCTACCAGTTTTGCTCGATTCCCAGCAGGCAGCGTGGTGTGCTGCTTCTAAACATTGGTCCTGGATTGAGCTGGACAATTGTGTGAAATCCTGGCTCAAATACTTTCCCTTTCTGTGATCCGGAACAGCTTATGTAACTTCGTGCCTCAGTTTCCTTTTAGGGAAGATTGGATAAAGGGGACAGTGGCTAATCTTGTATTTCATCTCACCTATGATGCCTTTTATAGTCAGTTTTATTATGATTTTATATGCCACTGGGGAAGAAAAGAAAGGTCTAAATCAGGCTTGTGAGACACCATTGACTATGAGGTACATCCTAATTTCAGAGTATTAAAATGTGAAAAGTGAAATGTGTATCTTAAAAGTAGCTACGTACAATAGTATCAGCCTCATAAGGTTATTCGCAGTGTTCACTAAGATAATCAATTAGGGTGCTTGTCACAATGCCAGGCACAAATGTAGCACTTGAACGTTAGCTAATATATGAATGTGTTACTCCTGCAAGATAATATACTTCATTTTAACAATGGTTCTTTAAGTACAATGCCTCACCATACAAAAAGATACTGAGAACTGGGTGTGGAGGTTTAGAGCCAATGGGAACATACCTGATGGGGGGCTTACCCGTTTTGATGCCCTCATTCAGGTCATACACCTTGAAATTTATTTGTAGAATTGTTCTTACTCAAAACCTAGTGACACAAATCTGGAATCAGAACTTTTATCACCGTTTAGACAGATTTATCCCTACATTAAGTAATTAAACATTTCAAAGGCTTTCATAATTAGCTGAAGTTTATAACCCGCCTCACTCCCACCCAAAAAAATCAATGTCCTGACTTATTAGCTTTTTTACACTCTTTAAACCAGAAAGTTTATTCAAAGTACCTACGACTATTTATCCTCGGTATACTAATTTCTGTCATTTGATGTGTTAAGTTGAAAAAAAATGTACAGACAAAACAGGAAATAACACATTTTCACCACCAGAAAACTGTTATCTTGCAAAGGAGTGATATTCTAGAACAAGAATTTTTTAGCAGGCACTTTGAATGACATAAATGCCCTATATTTAGAAATCTCATCTTGTCACCTTTATGTTAAATTCAACACAGAAAATCTAACGACAATCATCCAGGAAGCAGATACGATGTACATAACCAATGTAATACCCCTAGAATGTGCTGTAAAGCATCATTCTTCTATAGGTCTTCAGTTTAGTCTGCAGCTTGATAACTTGTTTATGACTGCAGGGCTGTCTGCTAAGTAATATACTGACAATGTTGATGTGATTTTCTAATGAATTGACTACTAGTGTAACAGTTGACAATATGTTGCCACAATTGCATAACTTCATAAAATTTCCATCTCGATTTTGCCAAAACTCTTGACAGTGCCTATTTATAACCAATCAACCATTTTCAATGAGTCAGTCCTTTTTGCATCTCTTGCACGAATATGCTTTGATCTAAATTGATTAATGAGATTGACTCAAGTGCTTTATGTACATTTGCCAAAGACTGGTCCGTCAATTACTTCAGACCCAAGACCTGAGTGACACTAACATCCACCTGCTTAGGCAGAACTTAGCAAAAGCACATACTAGAAGGCAGTTATTATAATTTGCAACCCGAGGCCAGAATTGTATCCATCCTACACTCAGCACTTCTCCACAATACTTCACACCCCATAGAAGCTTAAATTTTGTTAAATTACAATTATATGTCTCCAATCTTCTACAAATTGATTGTACTTCAAAAAGAAATACACTCATTAGTCTACACAAGTTCTTAAAATCATAGGTCTGGAAAGACTTGACAATGACTCTGCTTTGAAGCTTCTCCTGGTAGAGAAGTCTTGGGTATAGAAGAGAACATGCCACATAGAACTATAATGAATTCATTCCAAACAGCTTTCATTAACTCAAAGATTTTTTTCTTGATAAACCAGCTATTGCAGATGGGAAAAGTACGACAAAAGGCATGTAAGCATGATGCATTTTCCAAGATAAGGTGGGTCTAGGAATGCTACTAGAACTCTCCCTAGACCCTCCGTCTTCCAAGAAGATAGCTATGTCCTCAAGAAACTGTGGAGCAACCTGCTCCCTGCTGATAAGACTCAAGTCAATCATCTAAATTAGTGAAATACCCTAGATGTTGACACAGGGATCAGGAACTGGAAGGGACCTTGAGATTATCTAATCATTCTAGTCAACACCCTCATTTTACAAATGAGGAATGTGTTTAAAGAAGTCCCCAGACTTGACCAAGTTCAGAAAAGTTACCTGAATCAGAAACATGGAGAACCCAGGTGTCTAAATTCTTGAAAAATATTTTTCCTGGGCTGAATTTTTAAGCTAGATTTGACCAGGACACAAGCGATTGTTAAATTTATGTCCAGGATATTTTATATATGGCAAAAAAATAATACACTCCGCAGAGTTTGATATCACAGAACAACATATCAATCAAGGGTTAAATAGTAAGCTGTGCACATAAACCTACTCAATGATGGTGCTCCAGGAGACAAATCCCGAAAAGTTGCACCACTTGAGCTGATTCTACTCTACAATATGTCTTGACTCTTTCTTCTCTCCAGGAGCATGGACTTTGTCCAGGCCTCTATCTCCTTTCTTGGGTCACAACAGACTCTAAAATGCTCTCCCTGTTCTCAGCCTCTCAAGTACTCCAGTCCACTTTCCCTCTGCCATAAACTTATCCAACAAAAAGCCTGGCTCTTAACATCACACTTTGCTTTAAACTCCCCATAAAATCCAAACACAAAGGGCTTTCTCAATCTGGCTTCAGTAGCTTCCCCTTAACCCCTGACATTTGAGAATACCCACTCTGAAATTGTCACCCTTTTCTGAACACCTGAGTTCCTCCCTTGGCACACGATGTTCCCCGAACTGAAATGATCCTCTGGCACCTTCACCCGTTAGTCCACCCTAACACTACTATTCTTCACCTGCAAACTCTTACGGCAAGTTCGGGGGCCAACTTCTGAGTGAAGCTTTCCCAGATTCCTTCATTCAGTTTATTGCTCCATTCTAACAAAGTTGTCTGGCTGACAGGAAATTAGAGGCCATTGGAAGGTATTAAACAGGAGGGTGACAGTAGTCAGATTTGCAGATTTAAAGGATCATCCTGGCTGCTGTGGACAGCAAGAGCAGGCACAGAGGGGCTGCCTGGAATGTTATTGAGCAGTCCAAGCAGTGATAGCAGAGGTGACAGTGGCTTCCACTAGGGTGGACAATGGATATAGAGAGAAGGATGTCCACGAGATTTGGTGATGCATAAGATGAGAAAAACAAAGGGAAGTATCAAAAATGGCCCCGAGTTTTCTAGCATAAGGAACTGGATAGTATGTGCTGTCGTTTACTGAACTAGAGAACACTGGAAGAGGATCTGGTTGTTGTTTATTTATGTTTATTTTGTTTTGTTGTGGTAGTTGGTAGAGGTGGTTCAGTTTTAGATGCTGCGGTTGAAGTGCCTATTTGACCCCCAAGTAGAGTTACTGATATATGGGAGGTAGGAATCGAGGTCTAGATTTGAGATACAATTCTGGAAGGTATTGACATATAAATGGCAATTCTGTATGAGAGAGATTGAATCTACTTGGGGTGGGAGGCACATGGAGTGAGAAAAGGGTCTGGGACTCGTCTGCTACTGTTCTTTTTTCTCCTTTCTTCCCAAGACAAATTATTTTACAGGCTTATATATACCGGCTGCCTCTACTTTAACACTACCATTTCCTTCTTATTCCTCATATAGTCTGACTCTGCTTGAATTAGACCATCACCATTCTTGAACCCCCAATTCATAGAGCATCAACACCTGATAATAACACAAATAATTATGTCATTTGCTAACTGGAATCTTGTCAGTTTGGTCACTTCCATTATGGGGAAAATCAAAGCTGTTACCTAAATAAGCAAACGTGAACTTTATTACATGTTCAGTGTCTCTAAGCACTCTGAGACCCGACTCTTTCTAAAATCTTTGAGAGACTGAGTGCTTTGGAACTTCAGCAGACCTCTGATTCTTTGCCCCTCCAGGCTGTCTTCCACATATGCAGGCCCTGAGGCTTGCCTCATTTTGCTCGCAGTATTTGATAAATGCATAACTGTAAATGAGGTGAGATACTTTAGTGGGTATGTTTAGAAATCCATCGGAGTGTTCCAAATGATTTCAGAAGGAATCCTTTCTGTGTTTGTTTTTGTTCTAAGATGTTTTTGTTGTTGATTATGGATTGGTCCACAAGATCTTTAAAGAAAATTTTTTTTTCTATGTCGTATACCCCTGCCTGGAATATATTGTCCTGTGCCAGATAGAATGAAGCCACTCAAGAAATAGTCATTAAATTGAATTCTTATCCCTGGAACAAATAAATGGTATCCAAGAAGGATAGGGTCTAAATTATTGGGCTCTCTTTGAAGTGGAAAATTTGTTTCAGAAGTCAACTAGGTAAAGAACTGCAGTTGTTCTCTCCTGGGATGACTTTTGAAATGAAAGCTGACCACAAGGGAGATCACTATGACAGGCCTTAACCCTGTTGGATTTAATCACCTATGAAAGATCTTTCCCTATTGTGCACATCAGGAGGCTTAGAAATTGGATGCAGGCTACTCAATCACTTTCAAAAGTCAGCTCTCTACAAAGGAATTGGAAAGAAGGGTTTCATAATTCCTATAGTAAGAAGAGCTGCCACAGTAAAATAGCAGCAATTGGGGTTAGGTAGGCCCCCTTTCCCATGCAGATTCCCCACTAAGTGTTTTTGTTTCTTGGTTTTGTTAAAATAAGATCCAAATTATGGTTTCATAATTTCCCCATCACTAGCCCTGAAATGAAGTTACTACAGCCCTTAAACTGGAATGACTCCACTAGCTGCATAGCAAAGCTTTGTCCAAGATTCAAACCAAACTGAATGTTTGAGGGTTTGGGTTGTTTTGAGTTTTCTAAACTTCAAGCTTAAATTTTCATGAACCTTATTGCACTTCCTGATCTTTTCTGGGAGAGAGAGTGGAAAAACTGACCTTTTTGGTGCCAGTGTTAGAAGCGGCCCTCCAAGGGTTGTAACTAACTGCACGGAAAGAAGGTAGGCTTAGATAGGAATATAGTAAGATAGTCAACTCTGGAACTATTTTCTAAAATTGTCTAAAGGCTTCTCTTACACTCTATTCTCCTAATACCTACCACTTAATTCAAACATTCAGTGGCAAAACCAGAGTGCAATGTTCCTAAAAACCATAGCATAATGAAAAAAGCAAGCCAGCAATTTTAGTTCAGAATTGAAATAAAATAGCTATTACCTAGCATAAAAATAATAACTACTATTAAACAAGCATGGCAACATCCTCCATGCCATCTTGGAGAAGGAACTGGATGGGAAAGAGGGATGTTCCTATTTAAGCCTTTGGGCTTAGAAAAATTCATTGAATTCTACAGATCCATGAAAACGGGGTAGAATTGTATGAGAACAAGAAGTTGTGCCAGAAGCAAAGAAAGTAGAAGAAATAAGACTTCATGGCAGAGCCATCTGGTATAGTAAAGACAATGCAAGGCATGGATAAGACATAAAATCAAGAATTGTGTCATTCCCAGTAAGTGTCCTGCAGTCTATTCCTGGCTTGGATGGATGCCAACTCAGAGCCAACTCCATCAAAGAGAGAGTCAGAGTCCCATATTGATGGTTCATGTCAAGAGGGAGTTTCAAGGAAGACTGACCCACCAAAATCAAGGACGAGGAAAGGGCAAATGTAACCACAGCATCACTAGCGCTCCCTCCTTTTTCATCACTGTAATGGATAAGTTGCTCAAACACAGTTCCAGTGTGGTTAAATACAAAGTCAAATGCATCCGAAGTTGTTTGGCATAAACTTTTGCATAATAAACAAACACCATATTGACCCAGCCAAAGCCTCTCAGAGGAAACATACAGGGAGTCATTTGCAAGCAAGCCAAGTTCTGAATGAGATTCTCCACAAGGCCTGCTGAACGTCCTTATCTTGGAAGTACGTGGGACCTAGGCCTCTTCCCTTATCCCACTGGAACCCCCTTATCCAAGCAAAACCTGGGTATTTATCTAAAGAGATTAACTAAGGCAAGCCTGGTGCGTCATACTGAGATGCTTAGTCTCCCTCTACCACCAATATTTGGAGATAAAAAAACAAAAAACAACAACAACAAAAACCAAAAAAACCTTTTATTCAAATCTTTGTAAACATTGCCTTGAACAGTCCTAACTATCCATAACGACTCTCTGAAGGGAGTTAGTATTCAAACAACACTAACCACAGGAAAATCATCAGGTGTGGGGAGTTCTAGGGTCATGACAAAAAGGAAACTGCTAGTCACAGACAAAACAGGAATGTGGGAAATCAAGGAAGTAGATCAAAATATGCAGGAGGCAGTCGCAATCTGCAGCTGTGGAATCAGTGAGAATCAGTAACAGGATGGCCAGGGATAAAATAAACTATGTGAGTTATAAATCACTTTTAAAAAAGCTATTCCTCCATTAAACCATATCCCCATATGAATCCTGATATAATTAAAGCAGCGGGGATGAGTTGTTTTTAGTTCATTATTTTTCCATAACAAGGTTTAATATGGAAAATTCAGAATACAGATGAGCACAAAGAAAAGTAAATACATGTATTTTAACTAACTATAAACCTACTACCCAGAAATAACACTGCTGATATTTCAGTGTATAATCTGACACACACACACACACACACACACACACACACACATATGCTTAGTGTTTTTAAAAGGTATCCTAAAATGCTTTTGCAACTTTTTTCATTAAATATTAAAAACATCTTTTCATGTACAAAAATTATACCTACATCATCATTCTTAGTGACCACATAGTATGGCTCTACCATAACTCGTTTAGCCAATTCTCTACTTACAGTCATTTAAACAGTTTCTAATTTTTCAAAAAACATTTTTTTTTGTATATATATATATATATATATATATATATATATATATATATATATATATCTTGGCATACTTTCTGATTATTCCCTTAGGAAGGATTTCTAGATTTGGAATTACTTGGTAAAATGTATTTTGGTACAGAGTTTCAAATTACCTCCCAAAAATGTTACATCAATACATACTTCCACTAGCAGCATATACGAGTCCTTATTTATCCACATCTTCACCAGTTCTGACTTTTAGCATTATTCTAAATCATTGTCAACCTAATGGGAAAATTATAGGAACCTAGCAGCGTTAACTTGCATTTTATTCGTGGGATGACTTATTTTTTGTAGTTTTGTTGTTGCATTGCCGCACAGAAATTGGATTTGAATATTTACAAGGTATGAATATATTCTCTAATAGTTTACCTTTGGGATTACATATAGGTCTTTTCCTACCATAAGATTAACTATTTTCTTATGTTTTCTTCTAGTCCTTTTATAATTTGGTTTTTAACAATTTAAATATTCACTTATCTCTACACTGCATTTTCCTATAAGGACTAATAGAGTTCTAACTTTACTTTTTCCCAAATGGTTAGCCCATTTTCTCAGCAGCAGGCACACATTGTTACAGGAGAACTACAGAGCTATTCCCATATATAAAAGTGTCAAGGGTCCCCAAAACCACCCTCAAACTCAATGATTCACTAGGACTCAAAGGATTCAGAAATCATTTCACTCATGGTTATGGTTCAGAATAGAGAGCAGAAGTAGCAAAAGTAAAAAGCATATGGGGCACAGCCCAGAGGAAACCAGGCTCAAGCTTTCAGCTGTCTGCTCCCAGTGGAATAACATGGGATAGAATTTTTCCAGTAACAATGTATGACAACATATGCAAAGTGTTGCCAACCAGGCAACCAGGCAACTCCCAAGCTTGAGTGTCCAGGGGTTTTATTGGGATCATTCATATAGGCATACAGCACTTGTGTAACAGACCTTAGTTACTCTAGCTCCAGAATCCAGAAAGAAGGCAGGTGTTCACCCTAAATCACATTGTTAGCATAAACTATCTGGACAAACTGGTACAGCGTGGCTCAAGGCCTCAGGCATTAAAAAACATTCTTATTAGACAAAACATTCCAAGATCCAAGCTCCCAGTAGCCAGCCAAAGCCCAGTCCTGAAAATGGGCGTTTCTTGGGAATATGCAGGTTTGGCAACCTAGACCTGCTGAGTTAACCCTCTCTTACAGAATAGGAGAGCTAACGATTTTGAGTATTGACACTGGCTCTATCATACTGAACGTATTTGTCTGCAATTCTTTTGTGTTGATTTTTGTAGTCTTTCTAGCTAGACACTCATATATCATTTGTGAACCATGGCAATTTTGTCTCCTCCATTCTGTAAATACCAGAATATATTTTGTTTCTTGTTATTAATGCATTTCCTGAAATTTCCAGAACAGTGACGAATAATAGTGACAGCAATAATAGTGACCACATAGTATGGCTCTACCATACATAGGGCATTAAGTCTTATTACTGATAACAGTGGAATTGTTAATGTTAATTATTATATTGGTGTTGGTTGATGACATATGTTCTTTTTCATATTATTCCTAATTTATTAGGATTTTTTTTTTTTTTTTTTCACAAACAGCTGTGGAATTTAATCAAATCCTTTGGGGACATCAACCAAGATAGTCATAAGCTACTTAAGGAAATAAAATATGAACTAAGAATTCTATATCCAGCAAAACTTATCTTCAGTGATAAAGGGTACAAGTGATTAACAACATACAAAAACTCAGGGAGGATTGCCCCCGTGAGCCCTTCCTGAGGAATCTACCAGAGAATTAGCTTCATACAACCAAAATGACTAGAGAGACAACAACGCAAGTCTAGTAATGAGCATGAAATAGATAGTCAGCTGTAAAACTAATATGAAATGAGTAGTAAAAGGACAGAAGACAGTATGTAATGGTTATATGTTCAGATAATGGTCAATTCTTGTACAACTCCAAAAAATTGAGTGGGCTTATATAAAAAATAACACCTTCTTTAAACTCTCCGCAGTAATTATATTGGTAGTGGAAGTATTAGCAGATTAAAATTTTGACGTTGTTATGTGTATAATTTAGGATAAAATAAACGAGCAATTATGAGACTCTAACATCCTTTCATCTTTGCAAAGTGGGATTTTCAGTGGGAGGGGATAGGGAGATACAGATACAACACAGAAGACATTAAGTTAAAAATCCCTGTAGTTGAACTTGAAGAATCAGTATGAATTCATCAGATATTTTATTTAATAAATTATTTGCCGGCTTAGAAAAAATGACCAACCCAGCGGCAATAAGATCTCTGCTCCACATAATGTGGCACTGAAACTCTAATTCTCGCTTCAAGACCTCTTGAAGAAAGAAATTCCAGGTCTAGGGAATGATACGTATGACATGAACCTGGACCACCAGATAGCAAAGGAGCCATCAAAGGTTCAGGAGCCCCCATGAAGCAGCTCCCAATGGCCAAAGATGAGATGATTTGAGCTCCAAGTTGGGTGACAATCTTAATTGATTGAAATACAGCAAATATATTTAAATCCATGAGTTCAAATTGATACATAAAGAAAGTAAATGATCACCTTTTGAGGACGAGAGGGAATCAATCCATTATTTTGAACACTAAATAAAGTAAGAGAATGAAGCATTTATCTTTTGTTTCTTATATACACTATCACTGGGTAACAAAATATTAGGTGAGGAACGCATCTCTTATAAAAGTATTCTAAGTAATAAAAGATAAAAGTATTCTAAGTAATAAAAGATAAAACTTGAATTAAAATATCAGCCTTCTTGAACCCCCAATTAGTAGAGCATCAACACCTGATAATAACACAAATAAATATGTGCTTCAGATAAAAAAACAAACAAACCAAAAAAAAATACCTCACTTATACTCTTGTGAAAGGGATCAAACATGAGTCTTATCAAATCTCTGGATCCTACTACCAATTTTCCTGAAATAAGGAGGGCAAATAAACATGAATTTCACCGTGAGTACATAATCAGCAAAATCTTGACTGGGAAATTCTATAGGTCACATATTTCAGGTTAATCAACAGATAAACTCTAAGAAAAAGAAAAAGATAGAGGGGAAATCTGTATTTTAAAAGAGACTTAAGTTACGTCAATTTTTTAATGAGCAAGACTGTGTCTAGGCATGCACACTTGAGTATTAAAAGTACATAAAAATACGAAGAACTAGTTACTATCGTAGTTACATTGGGGGAGTGACTGGGTGTTGAGATTGAGACTGGGCACACAGGAACTTGTGGGGTGTATGGAAAAGTTCTATTTCTTTACCTGGGTGGTGGTTATTTTGTCTTATAATAACTCATGAAGCTATACATTTGTTTGGCTTTTGTCTGTATTTGTGTTGTTCTACAATAAAATGGTGAAACATTCCACTAATATTTGCTATTTGCATATATTTTATTGGTCAAATATGAATTGCCTAATTAAAATAGGTGCTTAGAAAATGTTGCTGTCATATTTTAAAACGAGCAATCTGAACTATATAAAGAAATAAGTCCAGTTTGCATGATGACATCCTTCATCAAATGGCATTAATCATTCATGCTAGTGTAACATTATCCTGCATTAATATAGAAACCACATGATGGACCTCTACTAAAGAAAGATAGGGCAATATGACTCATTTTAAAAAGATTTATTGGGTGCCTACTATGTGCTTGATTTTTCTTTCCTGAATGAATGATAATTCAGGTCACAGAAATATTTGACTAGCTACGGCCAAACAAAATTTACCAAAAATATTCCATTATTTACCAAAAATATTCCATTAACCAGTTTCTCCTTTATAAAAGCAAAGAGTGTATTTTCTTAGCTTTCTATGTAGCTACAATGAAGTTACAACTATACATCATGAAAGTTGACTCATCAGTAATTTCACAGTGTAAAACAGCAGAGTTTTCCCAACTGCCCACTGTTCACCAATAATAATAGTTGCTAGCCGGTGGGCAAGACTGTAAGCTACCAACACACTATCCATACTCATAATTTTCCTTACTAATAGAATTTCAATACTATTTGGGGTGCCAACTGGATCTAGCTAAAAATTATTCCCTGGCTTCCCTTGCAAAAAGGAGTGTGAGAGGTGAATAGACATACCTTGTGGGGCTTTCAACTGACATATGCCGCTTTGCCTTTGCCCTCTTCTGCCTCCCTCCAACCAGGAAAACAGATGTGATGACTGGAGTTGCAGCAACAACCATGGTGACCTTGAGGATGGAATCCAATATTAAGTGTGGCCAAGAAGAAAGAGGGAACCTAGTTTCTGATGACATCATGGAGTCAGCACACTGGCTCTGTTCTGATTATTCCCAAGCTTCTCTTTGCACAGGAAAACGAAGTCCTCTGATTTATTTCAGTACTGTTATTGTGAATCTCTGCTACTCAGCTGATTATTAACCAATACAGTAATCCCTCTGGTCATTGTGGGTATCAATGGTGTCAGTGTCCAACAAGAAAGAGCACACACAGATATACTACTTTAGAGAAGTTTGAATTAAGTTTCAAAAATCAACAAGAAGTAAATAATTCTCCGAGGTGAAAATTCTACTACATAGACCTTTGCATATTAAAGAAGAGTTGCTAGGACATAACAGCATAAGCAAGACTTGATGATTTGAAGGGGAAAATGAAATTAAAATAATAAGTAATGGTAAAGTGCCAATCTTCCTGGTTTGTTTTCTAGAACTTTCTATGGAATGTCATTGGCAACATTGGCACCAAAAATATTAAGTAGGCATCTATATAACTGCAAATGATACAGAGGTAAGTACTGTTTGAATGAATTCAACAGCGTAACCTCTGCCTCCTAGGGAAGATTCATATATGCCTATGTCACAACGTACAAAGAACTCCAAAGACACAATGATTGCCATCAACAAGGAAAATCTACTTTTTGACAACTATAACTGCCAGTACACATTTCTTTCCATCACTGGCAAGACCTTGGCTGGAATTCTTTTGGATCAGCTACTGTTCAATAATGGCAACTGTGTACTCCCAGAATAACTGTGGTTTTAAACCACAGGGCAACTGACATAACCTTTGCTCTATATCAGAAATTTAAAAAATACAGAAAACAGCCTGCATCTTACTAAATGTACTGACTGCAGTAAAACTTGCGATGCTGTCTGTAGACCTGAACTATGAATTACCAGGGAGCTGTGGGTGCCTCCAATTCATAAGGATTAAAGAAGCTGGTGGGACAGTGCGCATTAGCTAATCAACAGTCATCTAAACAGCTACCGTAAACCCAGGCCTATGCACATCAGTTATTTGTATGATTGTCTATTTAATGACTGTCTCTCCCCTTAGAATATAAGCTCCTACAGAAGGGCTGGGACTGCCTGGTCCATCACTGAATCCCAGCGCCTAGCAGAGCGCCGAGCATATACTTCTAGGTGCACTATGACCACGTATTGAATGAAGAAAGGTACAAGAGAGTTACAGGACACAATACACACATTACCCCACTGGGGTGACAAAACATAAAATAATTATATCTTATTATCTAGATTCATCTTCACAGTTTCCACTGTCTAGGCTGGTGTTATCCGAAAGAACTTTCTGTTGTGATGAAAATGTTCTAGATTTGCACTGTCCGGTATGACAGCCACTAGCCATATGCGGCCACGGAGCACGTAAAATGTGTCTAGCGCAGCTACACTGTATTACCCCATCCTCATCTTACGCTCTGTAGCTTCATTTGGTTTTTATTGAAATTTCAATTCAGAATTTCTTGGCGTTTGAAGTAGAGAACTGGGAATCCTAACGTATGATTTTCCATGAAAGTGTTCCTTTCTCTCACCACCACTGCCCCCAAAACTATACACAACTGAAAGAAATCTAAGAAAGATGGTTACTAGGTTGCTTGCCTGGGAATTCCACTCTACCAAGTTGTAGTTAAAGAAAGGGTAGAAGAGAGGTGAGTCATCTTTAACTATCTAGAGAACTAATAGCATTTCAAGTACACAATATTAAAAGTTAAGGTTACAAAATCAAACATTTAGAATACAAATAAATCCATGGAAATAATATCCCCATAATAGTGCTAGAGAGGCAGACCATATCCCAGCCCAAGCGGTGCTGGAGGGCTAACTGGACTGTCATATTGCAGAACAGCCATTCAGTTGTTTAATACACATTTATTGACTGCTTACTGTGTGCCAAGCATTATATAAAGCACTACGATACAACAATGAACAAACTGATGCAATCCCTGTCCTCATGGAGTCTACATTTTGGTGGACAGAGACAGCTGGTCAACAAAGAAATAAGAAAAATATACAGTATATCAGGTGGTCTTAAGTTAGTTCTCTGGAGAAAAAAGAAGGCAGGGAAAAGCAGCAGGGCGTGTAGGGAAGGGGCTGGCCAGGGAAGACCTTACTAAAGAGATAACAGTTAAGACAAGACTTGGAGGTAAAGGAGAAAGCTGGCAGATACTCGAGGAAAGAGAATTTCAGGCAGGGAAACAGCAAGTTCAAGGAACAGCCAATGGCCAATGTGCCTGGAGCTGAGAGGGCAAGTTTAGGAGTGCAGAGGAGATGAGAAAGTCAGAGACAGCACCAGAGTAAGGAGGCTCGGAGCTGAGCCTCATGATGGTGAGGGGTAAATGCCCATACAAGTAACAGGAGGAAGATGCTCCTGCCAGAGGGGGACAGGGCAACGATCAGGAGCCAAAATTAATTTCGGTGTATGAGAGGAACACAAAGACCAATACAGCTGGAGTGTGATGAAAAAGGGAGGCAGGGGCCAGGCCAGGTAGGACATTGTATCAGTAATCGCCTACTACAGCAAAGCTGTGCAGCCAACACACACAAACTCCATGCTGACAGCTTGTGCTTCTGGGGTCAGCAGGGAGTCCACTAGGCAGCTCTGCTGACCTCCACTGGACTTGCTCTACTGTCTGCTGTTTCAGTGGATGTCTGCTGAGCAAGGAGGGCCTCAGCTGTGGCAGCTGGGGCTCTGCTCCACGTGGTACTATCTTCAGCAGGCTAGCAGGGCCATGTTCTCATGGCGATGGAAGAGGTTCAACAGGGAATCCCCAATGTGCAAGACTGGTTCAAGCCTCTGCTTGCATCATATAACATCTCATGAGTTCAAGCAAGGCACCTGCTTGAGGTCAGAGTCAAGGAATGGGCAGGTCACCCTGCTCACACTGGGAAGGTAGTTATGTGGATGGCATAGGTATAGAGAACAACGAACAACTGAAGCCAACAAGGCAAGTTCCTACAGACACATAGGACCTTGGGACTAATGAGCATAAGAAATAATAGGATTCTGTTTTCTAAATAGGATAATGATGTACTACAAATGTCGTAGGAGTTTAGAAAAAGGGATTTGGCTATAATATTCGGGGAAAGCTGCAAAGAGGGAGAGTCTTGAAGGATATTTTCAATTTAGATGGGTAGAAGGATAAGAAGAGGGAATTTGAAGAGCAGGAATAACATGAACAAAGTTCTGATGGCAGAAAAGAGCCCTGTACATATACAGAATGAAAAAAAAACCCCGACATGTATACCAATAGCAAGACGCTTCCATCTGATCTAGTTTCTATTACAAACAGAAGAAAATGAAGTAGAACAAATGAATCTCATATTTATCCTACTTTGTGGAAACCACTGCATCTCAAAATGTTTTGAGTCTAGGGTTCTCAATGTGAAAATCAGGAATGTCTGAGGGCTGAAGGCAGCCAGGAGAGTACAAACATAAGCTTCCCAACATGTGTAATGATGAAGACACAATGCAGTATTTACCATAATGTGAAGAAACCTGAAATTATGAATCAATGTATAAATATAACAATCCTTTTTGGTAACCCAATGTTGAAAACTAGCATCAGATTGTTATTTTGGAAGCATGCTATCGGATGACTCCAAAATTGCTAAGAATCAAAACAAAATCCAAGAATCATCTTTGCAAGGCAACTGAAAAATTTGGCCTCAAACATGTTCATGTAACCCTTCGATGTTACTTATATCCTGATGTGTGGCATTAAAATTTTAAGGCAATTCTCAAGATATTAGTCTAACCTCTAAAAATGGGTAATGTACAAGTCACTAAAACTGCCTCTTCACGTGGCTCTTTAAACAATTTTGTTAAAATTGCAACATATCGTCCAGTAATGAGACTCGGGGAAACAGCCAGTCCACCAGCGCTCAGAGATGAATTTGAATCTTTATGCAATTAACTAAAAAGAGGAAACCATACGCAAAGCAGGCCCATAATTCAAATACACATTGGAGCCACATAAATATTTAAATCAACTTACTGCTGCAACAGTGGAACAAAGCTTGAGGATAACAATGTTCCTACTCACCTGGTCTCATATTCACCAGGCTAATTCCAGCAGAGCATCACCAACTCTCCCCACATCTCCCACCCACCATCCCACAAATCCACTGTTTTGAGCATGATAAGATATCCTACCCACCCCCATTGTTGGAACAAAATTGAAGAGCTCTACAGCCTCCATGACTCTCAGATGGACTCCATATTCATGAAGAATCGCTAAGCACTCCCTACAAGCCTGGATACAGGAAGCCTTGGATCATTCCTCTGAGCCCTCAAATTGAAGACAGACTCATGTTGATTCTTCTCACAAAGACTGGAGTCAACTATCAACCAGATTCAAACTCTCAGAAGTATAACCTCCTAATTCCACTGCTGAATTCGGATTGGCCTAAATGCCACCAGGGGCTACCCTTCCCTGACAACTACATAAACACCACCCACATACAAAAACACCACCTCCTTCTAAGGAAGTTCCAGGATTAATTCTCTTGCCAGCCAAATCCACCTCACCATGTACCCTATTGTCCTTGTTCTCCATCAAAATGTGAGCACTCTGGTCACCTATTTCCCCCACACTCTCATCTCCAAACAGCTCTGTGCTTCCTCTCCTCTCCCCTTCCAACCTTTGTACTATGCCTTCTGGGTAATAAATACCCTTAGCGCATTCTCCATTTCACTTATCTTTTTACCACCACACATACTTAAGGGTTGGGGAGGGGAATGAATGTCCTTTTTATTCCACACTGACAATAGCATGTAAAACCTTCTGTTATTTGAGTCCCACAAACTCAGCAATGCCATTTCTTTCTCTTTATTATCATGCTATGTCTTCCGTCTTTAAATAGAAATCTTCCCTTGGTGTCACACTCTCTTCTTTTCACAGCCTGATTTTTCTGCATGCCTCAGCATAAACTGTTTGTATATTGTTTATATTCACTATCTCCACTTATTCATTTCCCATTCTTCTGTAATTCCTCTCCTATAGGAGTTTGGTCTCTACCAGTGTCACTGGAACTTCAGGGGTCACCAATAACTACCGCATGGTCAAATCAAGGTGAAGTCTCAGTTCTTATCTTACCCAGTGGCATTTGGCACAGCTGATCACGGTGCTTCTCCGCATTTATTGAGATGATCAGATGATCATGCTTTTTTCTCCTTTAGTCATTTAATGTGGTCAAGTTCATTAATTTTTTGAAAGTTAAACCATTTTACATTCCTGAAATAAATCTGAACTGGTCATGAAATACAATCCTTTCCATACAGCTGAATTCTATTAGGTTTATTCTGTTTAGAGTTTTTATATGTATGTTCACGAAAAAGATTGGCCTATAATTTTTCCCTCTTTTAATGTTTTTGTCAGGTTTTGGTACCAAGTTTATGCTAGAGTCATAAAAAGAGTTGGGAAATGTATCAAAATTCAATCAGAGAAGCAGAACCACTCACATATATACACACATAAACATACATGATTTGTTACAGGGATTTGATCTCGGGCAGTTGTGGAAGTCAATTAAGCAGTCTCCATATAATTGTTCCATCTGATCCTGGAGTTCACAGGGCAGGCAGTTGGGAAGGAAAGATGGATGTAAAATAGGGAAGAGCAAGGACGAGCTAGAATCCAGAAGCATGAGTTGAAACCAAAGAGAATAGACTGAAACTCATATCCCATCTAGATGCATGACATTGATGATACGGATATCTTGCAGGAGAGCTAGTGCCCCCCCACACACAAACACATCCCAGGAGTGAGAGAAACTGAAAGTGGATCCAGGGGAGGGTAGAGCAGTTGAAAGCCTGACTGCTACCTGAAGCCAACCAGATGAGCCAGCAGATAAGCAGTAGCATGTGTGAGCTACAAAATGGCTGCTGCTTACACGTTTGTCCTCCAAATCTCATACAAGAATGTCTCTTATGGCCCACTCCAACTAGAAACAAATACATAAAGACAACATTGTGGAAAATGTAATTCAGCCCAGGCAAGTTGATGTATTATAAAACTACCACAGAAACTGTTTCCTCTTTTGCTATTTCTGATGTTTATGTAAGATTGGTGTTATTGCTTGGAAGAATTTACCAGTGAAGCCATTTGGGCTTGGAGTTTACTTTGTGACCAAGGGTTTTAATTTATGGATTCAATTTCTTTAGTAGATATAGCAATGCTTTGATTTCCTGTTTCTTCTTGTGCTAGTCTTCTGTCTGTATTTTTTCATACAGCATTTGTCTATCTCAGGGGTCAGCAAACTATAGCCCTAAGATGTCTGTATTTGTAAATAAAGTTTTATCGGGACACAGCCCATTAACATATATTGTGCATGGCTGCTTTTGTGCTGGAATGGCAGAGCTGAGTAGATGTGACTGTATGGTCCAGAAAGCCTACAGTATTTACTATCTGGCAGTGTTTACAGAAAAAGTTTGCCAATCCCTGATCTATCTCATGTAAATTGTCAAATTTATTGACAAAATTTGTTCATAATACTCACTTATCTTTTTAATGTCTATCTGTAGCAATGTCCCCTTTTCACATTCCTAGTATTAGTTACTTGTTGTTTTTTTACTTTCTTTTCTGATTAGTCTTACTACAAATTATTAATTTATTAATCTTTTGGATTTATACAAATTTTATACTGTATTATTGCTTTCTATTTTATTTATTTCTGCTCTTATATTTAGTAATTCTTTCCATTTTCTTTAGGTTTACTTTGCTGTTCTTTTACTAATTCCTTAAAATATAAGCTTAGATTATTGATTTTTCCACCTGTTATTTTTCTAAAATATGCATTTTAGAACCATATAATCCTTTATAAGCACATTAATTAAATCCCATCAGTTATGTCATATTTTCATTATTTTCAGTACAAAGTATCTTCTAATTTCTACTGCGATTGCTTTGTGACACCACACATTATTCAAAAGTGTGTGGCTTAATAATTATACATATATAGATAGTATTGACTATTTTTGTTATTAATTTCTAGTTTAATTTCAGTGTAATACAAAAATATACTCTATGATTTCAAACATGAAATTTATTGAGATATAGATTATCCAAAGCAGTCTCGAAAATGAACTAAGTTGAGCCATTTACACTCCTGACTTCAATATTATTAAAACTACAGTCATGAAGATAATGCAGCACTGAGATAGGAATCAACAATTAGACCAATGAAAAAAATCAGAGGGGCCAAAAGTCAGTCTGTACTTTTGCTGTTTAATTTTCGACAAAAGCACCCAAGCAACACACGGGGGAAGGGAAATCTTTTCAACAAGTGGTGTCTAAATAGCTGGATATCCATATGAAAAAAAGGACCTTAACACTTACCTCACACTCACACCACACCCAAAAGCTCATTTGAAGTGGATCACAGATCTAAATGTAAAAGCTTAAAGCCATAAAGTTTTTCCGAGAAAGTATAGGGGTATATTTTCATGTCTTGAAGGTACATGAAAAGGTTTCTTAGGACACAGAAAGTAATAATGACAAAGGAAAAAAAACTGATAAATTAGGCCTTACCAAAATTAAAAACTTCTGTTCATCAAAACACCAAGTAAGAAATGAATAGTCAGGACACAGACTGAGCCATAACACACACACACACACACACACACACACACACACTCATACACATATGGCAAATAATTAGTATTCATAATGTATAAGGAACTCTCACAACTCAATAATAAAAAGAAACAACCCTCCCCCCCAAAAAAGCAGAAGATTTAAATAGACACTTCACAAAAGAAGTGTGTGAATAGTTAATAAGCACATGAAAAAGTGCTCAACATCATTAGTTATCATGGAAATACAAACTAAACCACAACAAGATATCTCCACTCATCTACCAAAATGGCTAGAATTAAGAAGACTGACATCAAATGTTGGTGAGGAGGATGTGGAGCAACCAAAACTCGAATACATTCTTAGTTGAAGTACAAAATGGTATAGCCACTTTGAAAAACAATCTGGCAATTTCTTATAAATTTAAATATACATCTACCCTAGGACCCAGCAATTCTATTCCTAGGTATTAACCCACAAGAAATAAAAACACATGCCCACAAAAAGACTTGTACAAAAAAGTTTATAGCAGCCTTATTCACAATAGCAAAAAAAAAAAAAAAAGAAAAAAGAAAGAAAGAAAGAAAAAACTAGATATAATTCAAGAGTCCATCAGTAGGAGAATGGATAAACCAATTGTGATATATTCGTAGTAAAATAAAATAATAAAATGATGGAAACTACTGACTCACATAACATCACAGATGAAGATCAAACAAACTGAGTGAAAGAAATTTTATACAAGATTACATGATTCTAGAACAGGTACAACTAATTCACTGTGGAAAAAATCAGAACAGTGATTGCCTCATTGGGGTAAGGAATGGAGGTGGGGGAGTGATGGCAATTAACTATGAAGAGGCAAAAGATAACTTTCTGGGGTGATGGCAGTATCTTATCTTGAAGAGTCTGGGTCACATAGGTATATGTACTTGTCAAAATTCAGCAAACATACACTTATAATTTGAACATTTCATTTTTTGTAAATTGTACCTTAAAAGAAAAAAATTATAAACAAATATTAAATTCTGGTTAATGATATGCATGTGGAAGTATTTACTGGAAAGTGCACTGATGTATGTAATAGATTTTGAAATGCATTAAGTGAATATGATGATTAATGGAGGGACAGAAAGGTGGATAGGTAATAAAAACAAGTGTAGTAAAATATTAAAAGCAGAATCTAGACGGAGATATATGAGTTATTCATTACAGAAATTTGGGAAGGTATTCTAAATTTTCTTGTATCTTTTGTAAGTATAAGCAAGCAATCTTGGCTTTTAGACTCCTAAAATTAGCCATAAAGAAATGTAGGGTTCTCCAATGGTACTGTAATAGCTATGTATGGTGTCAGATGTTAGCTATTATCTGTATGAGGTGTGTAAATGTCTAATCATTATGCTGTTTTGTACACCTGAAACTAATATAAATAAATAAGTAAATAAATAAATAAAAATAAATTCTGGGTTCTTAATAAAATAATGACCAATCCCTATTTGATTTTCATTGAACTTGCTGGTATCACACGGCACAGATATGTTAATTGGAGGAAAGAGAATTTCAATTAAGTTATTTACAAATATATGGTGTTAGTAGTCGGTCTTCAGAAAATGAAGATCGCATTTCATATAAACATTTTCCCTTTCCTTGGTTTTCCGAACCACCCAAGCCCATCTGGCAATAGTTTTTCTTCTTCAAAGTTCCTTTCTGCCACTTGGGGATACTTAATTTTCAGCATCAATGGAAAAGAAATCTACTATGCTCCATTGCACATCTGAGTAACCAACATTAAAAAAAAAAGTTATCATGAAGAAAAATTGGAAACTATCTCCATAATTAAATGATTATGGGAAAACCTCACAATGTTCAGGGGCTATGACAATTTAGGCAAAATAAAACATTAACTAACTTTTCTCAACTGTCAAAATGGTTTGGATTCAGTCCGAATTTTGGGTGAAGATCATCATCCAGTGGAAATTCAAAACAAAATACATAATTATTGATATTTATTACACTTCCAGAATAGCAGCTAAGAAGAAAGGTTACCAAAAAAGGTTACCATTGACAAGGACTTTTGTAGATTAAACAGCCACTCTAAAGCAGGTTCAAACCCTGGGAAACAAACCAGGACACAACTAACAACATAAAAAAGATTTTTTTAAAAACCTACAAACAAAGAAGTCAGACGACTTCAGAGTCTTATAAGTACACTCTTAGAAAACATATATGCTTAATAAGATTTAAAGAATCCCATGAGAATCAACAGCTAACTACACCCATCTCTGATAAAATATACTTAAAGAAATCAGAATATTAAACAATACCATTCAGAACTTAAAATATAGCCCTATAACATCAGAATTAAAAAGGAAATCATTTAATATACAATACAAATACATTTTGTACAATGGATTCAAATTTGCTTACAGAGAGTTTTCCACTAAAGAATGAATTGAGATGTTCATTTATAGCAATGTGGCAGACTACTTATATAGAGACTACCTCTCAGTAAAAAGCACATTAGAACGCTACTTAAAAACATCTTTTATAAAGTATGGCTGAATTGGTGGTAAAATAAAGGAAACCATAACAGGCCAGAAAAGAGAAAGGAGGATATTTCACAGGATTTAACAAGGATTAGAGCCAGCATGGGTTCTGAGAGATTCTGTGAATTCCTGGTGACCTAGCGCTTGGTTTTAATGTCCCACATGTGCTGGGACAAAAGGCAAAGAAAGTTTAGGACCTATGTAAAACGAGAGATCAGATCAGAAACTCAAACATAATTCTGGGAACCCCCATAAAGATGTAAAGTAGAAAAATCAGCTAGAAAGAAAGGATGCTGGTGTCAACAATGGCTTTGAGAAGGGGGAGAGTGGGGAGAAATGTGTACAGGTCTGACAATTAAATTCCCGAACTTTGTTGCCAGGATTTTGCTAACCTTGTCTTTCTTTTTTTCTGCCCCCTTCTTCCGCCTCCCCACCACTCCGGTTCAAGCCGTTGTTTCTCAGCCTAGTTGGATACAGCTCCCTGGCCCATGCTGGTATAAGCCCTGCGCTCCACCCAGCTGAGGCAGTTGGTTGCCAGTCGTTGGTCACAGCACAGCAGCTCACTGTAGCCCACGGCAGCCCCCAGCCACTCACACTGGCTGCTGGCCACTCACGCTGGCCACCAGCCACACCTGGAAGCGCACAGTAGCCCGCGGCAGCACACACCAGCCCACAGCCACGCAGGCTGGCTGCCAGCCACTGCAGCACAGCAGCCCCATGGCAGCACACAGCAGCCCACTGCAGCTCACAGCACCCCAGCTCCAGGAAGAGCCATTGTTCACAATCTTAGCTGTAGAGGGCGCAGCTCACTGGCCCATGTGGAAATCGAACCCGTGATCTCTGCGTTAGGAGCACGGCGCTCCAAACTCCTGAGCCACCAGGCCGGCCCAACTAACCTTTTCTGATATCAGAGGGATTACTCATTAAGAATTTGTACCAACTGGACAAACAGTTAACCAAGTTTTTCTATTTGGAAGTGCTGAAAAGGCTGAGTGAAAAAGTTAGACGACCTGAACTTTTCGCCAACAATTCATGGTTCTTGCATCACAACAATGCACCAGCTCACACGGCACTGTCTGTGAGGGAGTTTTTAGCCATAAACAAATAACTGTATTGGAACGCCCTCCCTACTCACCTGATCTGGCCCCCAATGACTTATTTCTTTACCCGAAGACAAAAGAAATATTGAAACGAAAGACATCTTGATGACATTTAGGACATCAAGGTTAATACGACAACAGCTCTGATGGCCATTCCATAAAGAGTTCCCAAATTGCTTTGAAGGGTGGACTAGGCGCTGGCGCCAAGGGGAGTACTTCGAAGGTGACTGTAGTGATATTCAGCAATGAGGTATATAGCAGTTTTTCTAGGAATAATTCACAAATGTAACTGTCTGACTTCATATATATATATAGTTCTAAGAATTCCTAATGACAAAGTCATACTTACTTAGTTTGGTATTTGCACTGATTGTGACCTGAAAAGCTTCAAGCACAAATTTTAGTTTAATGTAGTACTGTAGTGGTAGTGCTCCAGGTGCCTGGCAGAAGCAAACATAAGAATGTCAAGAATCCCTTTGGATACAGTTCAATAAATATATGCACAAAACGAAAATTCACTAAATACATGAGGAAGACACCATGAGTTAGTATCAACAGAAATAACAAACTGCAGAATCAGACAGACAAATACAGCAGATACTGGAATAATTAGATACAAATATAAAATTAATGTTTAAAAAAAAGTTTTATAGATTTAAAATAATAAAAGAGATTTAAAGTGTGCTGAATAAAAAATATAAAACTGTAATTGACCAGGCAGATCTGAAAAGGAACCAAGAACTTTTGAAAATAAATTAAATTAAAAGCTCAATACACAGATTAAACCCCAGATCAGTTAAAAGTGAAAGTGCATTGGTGAACTGGAATATAACTCTGAAAAAGTTATTTAAAATGCAGCACACAGAGAGAAAGAGAATGTAGAAAAGAGAGGGTATAAGACACAGAGAAGAGAGTGAGCAGACAGGATATACATATCTATATATATCTATATGAATATATAGATATACATACATATATATCTATATATAGATATATCTATATATGGAATTCCAGAATGAGAAATAGAGAACAGGGAAGAGGCAATATTCAAAGAAATAATAACTAATAATTTTCCAGAATTCATGAGAAACACAAACCTTCAGATTCAAGAATCCAAGCCAGCATAAATTAAAAGAAATCCAGACACATCATGTGAAACATCAAAGTAGAACATCAAAGCCAAAGAGAAGATTTTAAAAGCAGCCAGATAGAATACAGATTATCTATAAAGGAATCATTATTAAAACTGACAGCTGAATTCTCAGCAGTAACAGTGAAAACCAGAAGAAACTGAAATAATAAAGTACTAAGAAAAAATAATTGTCAACGGAATAACTATAGTCACTGAAACTGTTTTTCAAGAATAGCAAAATACATTTAATTTAAAAAAAACAAACCTTAGTTCATTACTAACAGACCTTAAGTTAGCATCTAACTTAGAATACTTCAGAAAGATGTATGAACTGTGATCAGAAAATACAGTGAATGTTTATATTATAAAAAATTTATTATAGTAAAAGACACATTGCCATTAATCCCCCTCAAAATACTCCCCCTCGCTTCAAACATACTTATACCATCATTCTTGCCACTTTCTGAAGCAGTTCTAGAAGCTGTCTTTCATATCTTTAATTGCACTGTCATAGCTGTCTCAATGTCCTGATTGATTCAAAACGTTTACCTTTCATGGTCATGTTGACTTTGGAGAAGAGCCAGAAGTCATACGATGCCAGATTCGGTGAATAAGGTGGATGAGAATATACCATAATGTTTTTATTTGACAGAAATTGCCACACTAGAAGTGATGTGTGACACTGAGTGTTTCTGTTGTGATCACAAAATACAGTGAATACTGCTGCCGAGTGCCGTCCAACGGAAAGGCAAGGATCTTCAATATGGGAAACAGCGCGATGAAACTTAGAAACAGTATGTGAACTATGGTTCAGAGAAGATGTTTTAAAATGTGCCGTAAATCATCCTCCATCATGACAATGCTCCATGTCACACATCGCTCCTGGTACGGCAATTCCTGTCAAATAAAAACATCACGGTGTGTCCTCATCCACCTTATTAATTGGATCTGGCACCGTGTGACTTCTGGCTCTTCCCCAAAGTCAAAATGATTCAGGACATTGAAGGAGCCACAACAAGTGCAACTAAAGACACTCACAAAAGAGGACTTCCAGAAGTGCTTCAGAAAGTGGTGAGAACAATGGGATGAATGTGTTTGAAATGAGGGGGAGTATTTTGAGGGAGATTAATGGCAATGTGTCTTTTACTGTTCTAAATTTTTTTATTTAAACATTCACCATATTGTTTGATCACACCTCGTACTTCAGAAAGAAGATAAATGTTTGTTAAAGATCTCAGATGTAAAAAACAATGGTGAGAAAAAAATGTTAAGCTTGTAGGTAAATCTGAAAACTAATGGTAACTGTATAAAAAAATCTCTAATTTGTTCAATAAAAAATCAAGACAGAACTTAAATCTTAGAAAATAATAACATAAATTAGAAATAGTGGTGACTAGAGTTAAGGATTCTAAGGTCTTTACAATATTTGGGAGGAGGACAAAAAGCTAGTTAACTTTAAATGTAAAGAACTGAGGATGCTATTAAAATGTCTAGGGCACATTCAAAAGAATGAAAACTTAAACATAAACTAGAAGGCAATAAAGGGCAAGAGAAGGGAACACATTAGAATAAAATTCACAAACTATGATAGTAGCACTGAATCTCAGTAATTAAGTAAACAGAATAAATATAAACGGACTAAACTCGCCAAGTAAAAGATAAAGATTGTCAAACTAAAAATTCCAAATTCAGCTATATATTTGTAATAGACACAAATAAAACACAAAGGTACAGAAAAAGTGATAGTAATAGACACATTATTAAAGCTAGAGAAGGTCATTTTACATGGTTTGGTTTATGAGGAAAATGAAACAATTTCCAATTAGAATGTCCGATAACATAAGCCAAAACTAAATAAAGCAAAAATTGTGAACTACAACAAATTAGATTCTAGGCTATTATCATAGCAAAAGATTTACAGACATCTCTCTTAGTAATTGATAGCTCATGAGACAAGAAATCAATAAGACACAGAAGATTTAAACAACATATTAGCATGTTTCATCTTATGAATACATATAGAACCCTGCTCTAAACAATGTATACATATTCTTTAAAACATAAATAGAACTTTTTATGCAAAGTAAAAATTTTATAGGCCACAAGGCAAGTTTCTATATGATGAACCACATGAAATTGCTATTTGTACATCAAAAACGGTTGAAAATACTTAATTACACAAGACTGTATCTAAGGCAGATTTCAAATACTGTACATGTTAAGATTTCTGACAAAAACCCAAGTTAGTTGGAACTTGGTACTCTCCCCCAAAATTTCAATTCCCATATATTTGGAATGTTACAAATATCTAAGTAATTGATGGGTCAAAGAAGAAATAATAGTGAAACTTATAAAAACTTAGAACACTGGATATTCTTCCTATCAAAATTGTAGAAGTTAGCAAAAATGATACATAAAAGGAAACCTATAGCCTTAAATGCTGATTTGTTTTAAAAAGTCTAAATATTATGACTAACCTTTCCAATTTAAAAAGTTAGAAAAATAGCAAAATAAACCTCAGAAAAAGTAAAGACATAATAAAAAGAAGAAATTAGTGAAATAGAAAAAATATACAGTGAAGATCAACAAAGCCAAATGTTAGATTTTTGAAATGGCTAACAAAATTCATCAACCTCTAGCAAGCCTGATCAAAAGACAGTGGCAGAGAGGAAGACATCACAAATAAACATAATTAGAATTAAACACAAGTACAGATGGAGTGCGGCTTAAAATATTTGGAAGACAATATTATTAATAACTTTATACTGGCAAATTTGAAAACAAGTGAAATGGACAAATTCTACAATAACTTAAATTCTTAACACAAACTGAAAAAGAGAGAGAAGCTAAACATTAAAAAATTTCACCACGAAAACATCAAATCCAAATAGTTTTTGCAAGACAGAAAAGGAATAAACCTTGCCCCTCAGTTCATTTTATGAAGCTAGTACAACCTTATTGCCAAACCAGACAAAAGCAATATAAGAAAGGGAAATTACCAATCAACCTCATTCATGATAATAAATACAAAATGTACTAAATCACATATTAACAAATTGAACCCAATAACCTTTTAAAAGGTTTGTGTCATGAACACATGGTTGGTTTAACATGAGAAAAATCTGTTCATTTCATTTACTACAGGAAGGAGAAAAATGATAATGATCATCTTAATAGATACAGAAAAAGTATTCGATAACATTCAATAATTCAAGAAAAAAACTATTAATAAGGCAGAAATAGAAGAGAACATCCTGCAAGTTATAACGAATGTCTATAAAAAACCTAGAGCCAATCGCATGCTCAATAGCATGGTGAAACATTAAAAGCACTCTCCGTAAAATCAGTAATTCTGCAAAGCTGTCTGTTATCTCCATTTCCAACATTTACTGGAGGTTTTGGTCAGTGTACAAGTATATGCACACAAAGATAGACACACACACACACACACACAAATACAGAAGGACTTGCAAGGAGAAAATAAAATGCCATTATTTTATTATTTATGTAAATTGTCTTCTTGATAAACCCCAAAGAAGTAATACATCTATAAACTAATTGGAATTAAAAAGTTTAGATGTAAACTTTCCATGTAAGAGCAAATTACATGTATACAAACCAGCAATAATGTTAGAAAAGGCAAAATTTGTTAAAAGATACCATTGAGAATAATTAAAAATAAGGAGTTTAAGTATAATTAAACTATAAAGACATACAAAACCTTTATGAAGAAAACAATAAAATGTTACTAAAAGATTAAATTTCTAAATAAATATGGAAAAGTACCATGTTCATGGATAAGAAAACAAATTATCTTAAGGCTGTCAATTCCCTCCCAAAATCTATCTATAGAGCCAATGCAATTCCCATCAAGGTTTCTCATACAACTTGAAAAGCTGATATTCAGATTTATATGGAAAAGAAATGGACAGGAATAGCCAAGGAACTGCTATAGAAGAAAAACTGATAGGTGACTAGGGGGCTGAGAACCTCGTCCTACCAGATGTCAAAATTTATTTTAAAGTTATAATTAAGACTGAAGATTTGGCAGTGGAATAAAGAGTTCGGAAAGAGACTCACACATATATAGAAACCTGATATATTACAGAGATGGCATTGTCGATTATTGGGGTCGGGGGTACCGGATGAATTATTCAAGAAATGTGTAAGGACTTTTGGAAAACGTAAAATTGTATCTCTATCTTATATCATACACAAAATTCCAGAAAAAGTGAGAATTTAAATGTGAAAGAAGTCAAAACATTTAAACTTTTAGAATATATAGATATATGTTAATGAACTCAGGGTACATAACTAACAAAGAATATCCAGGATGTATAAAGAACTCCTATGAATCAATAAGAAAAAGACAAATGACCCAAAAGAAAACGGAGGAATATTGTTTGAAAGGCATTTTACATAAAAGATAAGATAAATGGCTCATAAACATATGCAAAGACACTCAACCTCTTTGGTAATTAGAGAAATACAAATTTAAAGGAGAACATGATACCCTAAAGTTGGCTAGGACGCGAAGCATTGGGAACTTTCACACCCTACTAGCGGGAGCATAAATTGTTTGCTACTACTCTGTAAACATTTTGGTATCAGTAAAGTTGAACATGCACATACTCCATGACCCAGGAATTCACTACCTACTAGAAATATATCCTAGAAAAACTCTCACACATATGTACCAGAATACATGTACAAGAATGTATTCTCTTACTTGGTGGGGTCAGGATTCGGAATTAACTCTGAAATGTTTAATTAAAAATCATACAACATACTCATCTTCCAAAATTAATATTTATGGAGCACATAAATAGTCTCTTCATGAATTTCTTATTCATTAATTGCTAAATATCAGTAATATCCTTTTGTAAATGCAGAGATAAAACACATCTGACAGGTCAATTTGAGATACAACATCAATGACTTTTTGTTGACACTGACAGCCATATCCCCATTAATCACTGAACACTAGATCAAGTATTTATAAAAGAAAATCCTTTTTGAAGATTATTTCAATTTAACCAGAATTAATAATAAATAAAACTTTTATCCGTATCACCATTTAGTGAAATAACTTTGGTTTTAATATCTTACTTAATCAGAAAACATACGGAAAGAAACAATAAGAATGTGGAGAGCCTGGTATCCTGTGGTCTTCCTTAATAACAATCCATTTTCAAGACACTATAATCTACTCAACAGGAAGCATTCTAGCAAGGATCTTAATCAGATTCTGAGAAAATGCACACTCAAACAATATGCCACTAAAACCGAAACAATGAAGGTATTAGCAGCTATACAAAAGGTTAGCCCCTATTTGATGACTCATTTCTGACATGATGAGTCTGTCTTTGAAGTGTTTTCTATTCAAGCTAGAAGATATATAAAGGTAGGAATCATTGATGAAGCAGGTTGAGGAATTTTCTTCATTTTACACATCCTTGTTTGCCTCTATGCAAACATCGAACTAAGAACAGCAAAAATGAGTCTCTCTTCCTACCTATTAATACTAACTTTTTCTTTGCTTTCTCAAGGCATTTTCCTTTCAGCATCAAAGTCCATAAGAAATTTAGAAGATGACATGGTATTTAATACATTTAGGCTGGGGAAAGCCTTTCAGAAGGAAGATACTGCAGAAAAATCAGTCGTTGCTCCTTCCCTGGAACAA
The DNA here is from genome assembly GCF_057876585.1 of Rhinolophus sinicus. Classification (NCBI taxonomy): domain Eukaryota; kingdom Metazoa; phylum Chordata; class Mammalia; order Chiroptera; family Rhinolophidae; genus Rhinolophus; species Rhinolophus sinicus. The sequence continues at coordinate 19,015,770 of NC_142501.1, forward strand.
TATAAAAATGATGAGGGCAGTTTCATGAACGATGAGGAAAACAAAAATTCAAAGGTAAGTGGCAATATGACTTATCCTTTATTTTAATGTATATTTGAATGATTTTTATGAATCATATAAAAGTCAGTACTTTTATAAACAGAAATATGTGCAAATAGTCACAATATGCATTAGGACAATTGATGAAATTTCATATATACCAGGTTGTTCTTTCATCCTGGACAACAACTCTTATCCAAAAGTTCCCCCCCGCCAAAAAATAAAAAACCAAATGTGTATCGAAGTATTTTTTTAAAGGCAAAATGGTATGGAGCATCTCTGTATTGATCAATAAGAATATCATGCTATTGTATTATATTACCATTCCCAATAAGACAGTAAAACACAAATCAACCTTTTCTTTACAGAGTGCAGGATCCAAACATAATTTCCTAAATAATGGTCTGCCACTGAATCTGGCTATAAAACCTTATCTTGCTCTGAAAGGATCTGTAGCTTTTCCAGCTGAGAATGGAGTTCAGAATACTGAATCAACACAAGAAAAGAGAGAAATGGGGGATGAAGAAAACTCAGCTAAATTTCCTATAGGAAGGAGAGATTTTGACAGTGAGTAGTCTTTTCAAATTCAATTCTTATATCTTAATACAGAGTTTAACTGAGTTTGGATCCAATCATAACAAAATTAAGTAAGACCATGGTTCAGTGACACTTGATATGTGATCCCTGTCAAATATGTGGGATTAAAAAGCATTTATTAGTATTATAATTTTGATTTACTCAGAATTAGCTATACTAGATCCATTCTTTTATTTCTGATAAATTTTGTGTGATGACAGCAGTCCTTTAAACAATTTAAACTTTTTTGTTTTTCCATTAGTGCTCAGGTGTATGCTGGGAAGAGTCTATCGACCGTGTTGGCAAGTCTGATACCTGCTGGTCCACGTCATCTTTTCAGAAGAAAACAAAATCATTTAATTGCCTGTGGGGGGAAAGCCCTTAATGCTACTATGACTTGCATTATTTTAAATGTCTGTTTTAATGAAAATAGTATTAAGAGCTATCAGTAACCTAAATGATATGCTTTATCTGTGCATTAAACTTTGTGAATATTCTGCATAATTATGACTTAGTAGTATTTTTTAAACAAAGCTTAACATACTAACCTTACATACACTCCAGACCAAAATAATAAAGCATCATAATTTACACCTTGATCTCTTAAAAATTAAGTAATGTCTTTGGTGAACGGTTTATGTATGTACATAAATCTGAAGCACATAAAAGACAAATTCATAGTCTAAAAAACTGAGTTAACTTTGTCTGGCCAGTAATCAGTTTGTTCTTGGCGGTACACTTGTTGCTTTTTGCCACTCTAGTTAGTTTGCCATCCAATTTATTCTGCAAATCGTTTGATGTCTTAGGTATCTGAACATTTTTATGTCGAGGTGGCTCATTTCCACTATCACAGAGAATATTTTCATCATCTAAATCCACCTGTTTCCTTTTTGAGCTTTTCTTTCCTGCCTGACTAGTTGATTTTCTTTCTACTTTTTCATTTTTACTTCTGTCCAGATGAACATTTCCAGAACTTGTTCCAATTGTTGGTCTTCCAACAGATGAATTTACACCTTCTGTTATGCAAGATGAAAAGAGGAAGGAATTATATAATATTTAGTATTATTACACATGAGAATTTTACATAAACTTTAAAAACGGCTAAAGAATTTAAAAAATGTATGATTTGCATAATCATTTGTACATTGCATAAAATGTACAAATAATACAATAAATTACATGATTAACAAATACACTACATTACTATCACATTACTTTTCATTTTACCATATCACTTTTCATCCCCACAAACAACAAATACTTGCTTTGTTTGAATGTATGACATTTAATCCTTAAATGCTACAAGTTATTTCTTAAATACATTTAGTTAAATCAAACTGTGTCCTATTCCTATCTATAAATTTGTACTTAATTTTTTAAATAAACCCATCTTTGAAGATATACACCTTTACATTTCACATTTTACACTTTGCAAAAAACAATCTAGTTTCACTTAAGTTTTGTAAAATCAATTAGTACACTAGAATTAATGTTATTTAATTGTTCAATAAGGTCAGTTACCAGAACAGTCATTTTCCATGTGAGGAACACACAATGGCTTTGATGAGGAATTAACATTATTCCATGTATTCGTGCTTATCAGGCAGTCATCTTTATAAGTACAAGAAAACTGGGATCTAATTAAGGTTTGCTTCATCTGGTAATAGGAAGAAAAAAAGAAAATATGCAATTTATTCTTTATTTTTATTTATTTTTTCATCTAGATAGAAATATACTCTATAGTAATGACGGTATCAGAAAAATTTCCCTTAAAAAGTCCATTATTCATTGGGAACATTTAACCATTGATGTTTCAAAGTTTGCAAATTCATATTCATTGCTACAACTAGCATTTTTATTCATTTTAGTAATACCTATTTTATGTATATTTTTCATATTTTTGTAACAATTTAAGAAGATCAATTTTAGACTCTTCAGAGGACTTTTTAACACACTCCTGTGTCTGAGCTGCTTTAGAAAATGAGTTTTATAAGTTTAATGATAATATACATGATATACATAATCCTAGAAAAATACAGTTCTTCCTCCTAAAAGTTACAGAGTATAACTCTTTTAGGGGAAAAAAAACACACACACATGAAATTCAAGAAATTAGAGAAATTGAGGAAGAGAGAAATGCTCAGATGAAAAAGAGAACTAAGAGAGGGCAAAAGAAACAAAAATAGAAAACTATCAAAGAAATAAACTGAAAGAGTCAACAAAATGGTGAGTGAAAGACATTACTGATTAAAAACTTGGAATATTTAGGAAAATAAGAAAGATGATTCAAATAAATCATTCTAGGAAAAGTTGACCATGTAATTTAATGGGTGACTATTTAAAACATACTCTTGCATTTATCTTCAAACATGAAAAGGAGAAAAATTAGAAAGTAGTTTTGGAAATGTGTTCTGCAAACATAAAACCAGTAGCTGTTTGGGGGATAGAAATTAATTTCAGAACAAAGTAATCTATACAGATAATGCAAATTTCAACAATTACAGCTGATATGTAGTAATGCTAGCTATAAATCCTTCACAGAAGTAGACAAAGTTTAAATTTCAAATAATAAATGATTAAATGATTAAATAAAAAGGACTAACACTTCAAAGTATAACTATATTATGCTGAAGATTAGTTACAGAACATTTATTGATATAGTTCATGAAGTCTAAAACAGCATGACTTTATATTATATATTCAGTAGTTATATATTATCTTATATATATGATATACATATATATTTATATATCATATATAAGACATAATATATATGATATAGAAATATATATATAAATATATATCATATATATGATATAATATATGTGATATATAAATATACACATATATGTGTATATTTATATATCACATATATTACATAATGTATTAACCTATTCAGATATTTGCAAAGATAATGGCAGTAAATCCACTGATATGGTTTAGAAAAACAATTAGAATTTTCTCTGGTCCAACTGCTTCAAAAAGCAGATTTTCTCAGGGTGACAAACGTTATATCTGTCTCACTAATGACATCTATGAGAGCCTCCAGTTCCCAAATCACTAAAAATTATGTTTAATTTGCTTGAGGATTAGACCACTGGAGTTTATCTTCCATTCAGACACAAAAATACACAAAATTGAAAAAAAAATGCGAAAATGTAAAAGATCAAAACTATTTTTTTAAAAAGTCAAACAGAGTAGGCATAATAATGGATGGAATGACAACCTCACATCTTCATGAATGCACACAAATGCAACTACTATTATATAGTTTCCATCATGAGATGCCCTAAAATATAACTGAGTTTTAACTAGCCTTTTCTGGGCTTTATTCATTCCACAAATACAGAATTAAAGCAATTGACAAAGCCAGTCAATGAATTTTGTTAATAAAATGAACTTTATATTACATCACACCATTACTGTAGGAATGTCATCTAAAAACTTTTATTTCCACATGCAAAACCAGAACTGTTGACATTATCTTTTTACACAATTTTTCTTTTGTTTCACCAAAATTATTATTGCTTTAGAGAATTATAAAGTTATTGCTTATGAAGAGTTATAAAGAGTATGGTACGCCCATGAAAGCAAATGAATGCTGCTGAGTGGTTGGCTAGGATCACGCCCATAGTAACCAGACACTGATGGGTGGCCTCCCACCACAAACTCTTCATCAGAACCTTCCATAAAACACTTTAAATAAAAATACAATAATTATACTATTTAGTACAGCTAATCGATGTTTTCTCAATCTCATGGTTAGCATGAACAAAAATTTCTTTAGAAAGCTGTGTTACTTTTATTAATTTTTAACATATCTAAGTAAAAACCTTTCTTTGCTATGTAAATATAGTCACAAAATAAGTGCCACAGCTCTTCTTATAACTAGATTTCCTCCCTTCAGGCCCCCCATTGAGAAATTCTCCAGCCCTTAATGACAGCAGGGCAATTTCAGAAAAACTAGAGTTAAAAGGCAATAGATACTTAAAATACTGAGAATAGGTTCAGGTATGAAAGGAAAAGAGTTAACCAATTTACTTAACATGAAAAAATATTATTTATAAACATATCAAACCATAGTTTTATGGTAATCTTGGAATACTTATGTCCAAAAGAAATGAGAGTGGTTATCTTAAGGGTATTTTCTTCTTTTATAAAAGATTATATATGGGTTTTCTTTTCCCTACCCTATATAAAAATTTATTTTCTATTAATTTGCGCTTATTAAATTCCAACTATGTGACAGACATACAGTATACTAAAGAGAATACTAGGATGGCTCCTATAATCACAAAGACATTCTACTTATAAAATTTACTGTTGACACACAGCTGGAAGGAATAATAAATAAATTGGATAACAAAATCAAGATTGAAAAGATCTCAGAAGGCTAGAACCATAAGTAGAAAACAATAAGATGAAAATGAATAAGGATAAACAAAGTTCTGTATTTAAGTTCAAAATATCAGTTACAGATGTACTGGATGAGGAGAACCTCACTTAAAAACAACATATGAAAGAGAGTTAGAGGTTTCAATTGATTGTGAACTTGACTGGAGTCACCAATATAATGTCCAGCTAAGAAATCAGCACAGAAAGCAACGTGATAGGAAAGGTACCAGATTTGCAGTCAAAACAGCTGGCTTCTAATAGTGGCCCTATCACTTATTAATTAGATGACCTTGGGTAAACCTCTAAACTTCTCACTTATCCACACATAAATGGGAATAAATTTATCTCACAAAATTGTCAGGATTAAATGAAGTTAAAAACATGAAAGGACTATATAAACTCTAGAGATCTATGTAGATACTATGCAATTATTAATGTAATAACATATAGGATGACAGTATTTCTATAAAGAAATCTGTTGAATTAGTTTCTCAGAACCAGGCCAACTCTAAAATGATTCTAGGAATGCAGCTCAAAAAATGAACTTATAATCAGCGTCTTCATTTTAGTTATTAAAACAATACAAGCTACATTGGCTTGTATTTATAACTTAAAAAAGAATGCTTTTCCTTTGTTCATAAAAGTTGAATTTTTCTGCACAAGATTAGTGGCTACATAGAATTGAGATTACTTCCTGTTGCAAATCTTCCAAATCTCTCTGTGTATTTGATTTGGAATCACAAATAAGCAAAACAATTCCCTCTTGAAAGTGCTTTTGAAGTACTAAACAACTAAGAATAATGTCCAGATTCATACATGGCTGTTAAAATCATTTTATGTTCAAGTCACATGAGAGAAAAGGACTGAAAGTTTTCCTTTGTAGAGAGATCTCCCCCCTTTTGGAAAGATTTCTATCCACAGTAAAATTGCAATGAACTTCAAACTTGCCAAGAATTGGAAAAGTCCTTTGCCACAAGCTCTTTTTAAATTGAAATTATTAGTAGGTTCCCAGTTTGAGGAAAATAGTACTTCACATAGGAAAGCTTGACTCCAGTTAAATTAAGACGAATGAGTCAAAAATATTGAAAAGTCATAGACAGTCTCAGAGTTAGCTGTATTCATAAGAAAATCAAAGTTCTAAGCCCCCGTTATACTGAAAAATAGATCAACAAGTTTGAAAACAGAAATTATTCTCAACGTACCTATTAAATACATAATTAAAAATAAATATTCTAAATTTATCTTTTCATTCTTATTAATACATTATCATATTTCCAAAAGAACAGAGATTTGCTATCCTCATGGCATATGAATTTATAAATATATCAAATGATCCACTAGGCTATCAAGTGCCTAGAGATAGCCTGGTATCCAGGAGGCATTTAATACATGTTTGTTGAATGAATTAAGTAAAACTATAACAGACTATAACCAGTGTATTCAAGTGGATGGTATGAGGAAACAGAAACATGAGTAAGCAAAAGTTTGGAGGTAGAAAAAGACGTACATAATCATATTCTACTCTTTAATAGAGAGAAAGGAAACCACATGAGACAGAGAGAAGTAGACTGGCAAAGAATAGCTAAGTCACTGTAAGAACAAAAGCTTTGAGACAGAAAAACACGTACAGAGTAAACTACTCAGATCAGTAAAGTCTTGAGACCAATTTGGTATAGAAATGAGAGAAGTATACATGCAGAGAAAAGCTAAATCACATATAAGCATAGAGAACCAAACAGCTGAAGTCCTTAAGCTCCATTATATCCACCGTTCCTTTCAAGTTCTTAAATATTCCGCCTTTCTCTGGTTTCAATGTACCTATCCTTACAATAAGCTTTACAAAAAATAACTGTTCCTTAAAACCACAAAAGCCACACTTTCCTTAACCTTGCCCTACATTATTTATTCACTTATTTTGTACAACTACCCAATACACAGTCACTTTATACTAGTAAGGTAATCTAATATTTTCATCAGGTTATTTGCTCAGCCTGAAATGCTCTCTTCCATTCTCTCTCCCTATTTAAATCCTATTTATTCTAGTTTCTCATGGTCAGAGCGCCATTTCCTCTATTCATTATGGGTCTCTAGTTATTGAATCTCTAATCCACTAGAACTGCAACTATTTAATATGCTAGCCACATGTAGTTAATTAATTAAAATTAAAAATCCAGTTTCTCAATTGCAGTAGCCATATTCAATAGGCAAATGTAACTGGCACTTACAGTATTAGACAGCACAAATACAGAATATTTCCATAGAAAATTCTATTGGGAGAGCACTGGTTTAGAACAAAGCTTTATAATCTATGTCCTATGGCACTTTCATGTGCAGCAAATGAACTCTCAAAGGACTCTGGGGCATTATTTTGTTTTCTGGGTCCAGAATATTGCAACCCACATGCAACTTTGTATTAGTAAAGGAAACCCTGCATCTGTTCCCCATGTCTTCTAACTACTACCTGATGTGAAAGGACCAATTAAGCTTTGGAAAAAAATTACAATCATTATATCTTCAAATATTGTTTCCATCCTATTTTCTCCTCTCGTTCTGGGACTCCAAGTAGGCAAATGTTAGACTTTTTCTCTGTGTCGTGCTCTTCTCTTTTGTTTATTCTTTATTCTCTTTGCTTTAATTTGGAGATATTTCTAATGACTTAACTTCAAGTCCACTTATGCTACCGAATGCTATGTCTAGTCTACTATTAAACTCATCTAATGAGTTTGTGATTTTAGATGATGTTTTTACAGTTCTGGAATGTCTATTTGGTTCTGTTTTATAGATTTTAATTCTCTGTTGGAATTCCCCAATTTTTAATCTATTTTCCCCATTTTTTTCCTCTAATTACTTCTACATATTGAAAAAATTTTAACTCCTTGTCACCTAATTCTAATATCTGGATCATTTGTGAGTCTGCCTCTATTGTTAGTTTTTTCTCTTGATTAAAGGGCAAACCTTCCTTATTCTTTTCATGTTCAGTATATTTTATTTCATGCTGGATATTGTGTATAAAGAAACTGTAGATGAAGAGTCTTCTATCAAGAAGAGTTTTCCCTTGTCCCTGTTAGGCAGACACAGTGAAGGGCTGATAACCTCAATGCAGTCAGGGACTGAGCTGGGTTAGACCTGGGTTGCTGTTGTCATAACTCATATTTGACTTCTGGCTCCTATTTCTTCCTCAGGAATGTCCTTCCCAGGCTTTTAACCGAGAGCCTTGTGTATCTCTGTCACTTCTGACCTGAAAGTGTGGGGGATTCAGTCTGCCCTTCGGAAGTTTTTCCATTGTGCTCTTTAGCATCCCATCTCACTTCATTTCCAAACGTAGCAAATATCTTGAGAAGCAGCCAGCCATATGTTTCAGGCAGGTCCCACTCCTCAAGCAAAGCCTGTCTTCTAAATACGTACCATGTTTCCCTGAAAATAAGACCTAGCCAGACCATCAGCTCTAAATGCGTCTTTTGGAGCAAAAATTAATATAAGACCCAGTCTTATGTGTTATGTTATGTTACGTGATGTTATGTTATGTTATGTTATACTATATTATATTATATAAGACTCGGTCTTATAGTAAAATAATACCCGGTTATATTATATTATATTATATTATATTATATTATATTATATTATATTATATTAATTATATTATATTATATTATTCCTGGTCTTATATTATAGTATAATAAGACCTAGTCTTATTTTAATTTTTGCTCCAAAAGACGCATTAGAGCTGATGGGCTGGCTAGGTCTTATTTTCGGGGAAACATGGTACCTCAAGACCACAGGTGCTGTTAATACACTGGATTGAAGCTCCGTAGCCTTCCACTCAGCTCCAAAGTTCAGCATAGGTAAAAATAAGTGTGCGTTCAGGGCTCCTGAAGCTTCCAAATTGTTGCCAACCCCTTGAGACAGCTAAAGTCTCTGTTGGTTCCTCTTTTCCTTAGGAGAGTTCCTTTACATGGACCAACACCAATCCTCAGCTCACACCCAAAACTGGCAAACAATCCTTAGGAAGAAAATAGACTGCTCACCTCAGAAGAACTTTACCACCGCCCCCTAAGATTTTTAGTTAATTTACAGTGCTTTGCTTACATACCGTGTTTTCCTGAAAATAAGACCTAGCCAGACCATCAGCTCTAATGCATCTTTTGGGGCAAAAATTAATATAAGACCCGGTATTATATTGTATTATATTATATTAATTATATTAATTATATTAATTATATTAATTATATTAATTATATTAATTATATTAATTATATTAATTATATTAATTATATTAATTATATTATATTATATTATATTATATTATATTATATTATATTATATAAAACCCGGTCTTACAGATTTTTGTTTCCTCATTTATAAGTAGAAATAGATATTCCTCTGAATATAAAATCCTATGAACACCTTATGGAAAGTATTTGTTAACATATTCATTTTAAGTGCTCAAGTTTAAATGTCCTACTGTAGCTTACTTGTCTATTATAGTCAATTATATCATACATTATATTAAAATAAGATCGGGTCTTATATTAATTTTTGTTCCAAAAGATGCATTACAGCTGATGGTCCTGCTAGGTCTTATTTTCGGGGGAAACATGGTAGCTTTCCTATGTCTCTAAAATATATTTTCCCCAATTTATCTGCCTTTTATTTTGTTTCTATAGCAGAAATGGTATTCTACTATATCCCAATTAGAAACAGAAGCCTCCAAATCTTTGAGCGATTTCTTGATCCGGTTCTCTCCTTATCTGAGAGCATTTTATTTTTTCATCAGTTACACTTTCAAGACTACATACATTGTTATCCCTCATTTTTCTGTAGCCTGAGGAATAATAGAGGCTGAAGTACTATTTAGCTGAGGAGATAAGTAGTTTGAAAAATTTCTGGGTTCTGTGCTCTCTTCTAAGAATTTATTATGCATTATGTATATTATAAGACAGTTCACTCCCCTACTGAGGGATTGTATTTCATTCAAATGGAAGGAGATCATTTGCATAATTTCCCCAATTCAGTACGCAGCACTAGAGCCTTCACTTGTATACCCTTGAAAGTGTGTAAGCCCCAGGGTTAATTTTCCACATTTTATCCACATTACTATCCAGTTGCTACTTCTATTTCTCTGACAAGAAAGAAAAAATAAAACAAGAACACATATACTTAGTTGGCTTCTCAGTTTTGGAAATATTGGTGATAATTCTCAGGATTTTGTCAACTCACTAGTACAGTATCTGGGGAATGGAGCTAGATTAAGTCACTAAGTCAGGCAATGCTTCTTCACTCTGAAATCTTCAGTTTCTTTCCAACGCCACAGTTTTTGAAGTTTATTGTATCTAATTACATTTTCTCTGTTGTTTGCTGTTGAATATTTTTGCTAGCTTTTACTATTTTGTACTCACTTTAAGTATCATTTCGAGGGGAGGGAAATTCTATGAGTTGAACTCAGTCCACCATTTTAATTTCGATATACTCTAAGTTTTCTAATATCCTAAAGGTTAAACTTGGATATCGAATGAAGAATTTTCTAACACCATGAGCACTGGACTGCCCGGCTGCTTACAAAAGTAACATGTTGTACACCTGAAACTAATACAATATTGTATGTCAACTGTTACTGAAAAATAATTGTTAAAACAAGCATCACAGTTATAGCAGTCTATTTTTTTTTTACACTATCTAAATCCTAATTTTCACCATCCCAACTACTCCATGTTTTAAAGATCCAATATTTTCCTGATCAGCTCACAAGTCATTAAGTCAATTAATGCTGATGATTATTCTGACATACAATATAATATAGGGGGAAATATTAGATTCCAAATAAAGAAAAGACCTATATACATATGACCTTTCAGCTGCTTTAAACTAAGGTGGAAAGGAATAAAACAAATTAATTTACAGAGATATTTCCTGGAAAAATCTTAATAAAAAGGTATAAGGGTACTTGTATAAATTGCTTGGAAATTGGGGGTAAAATGGGGAGAAAACATTCTCTAAAGGTTCCTATCAAAACCATGAAGGTCTGGAAGAAATTTCTGATTTCCCACACTGGAAAATTTATTTGACGATAACAGACAAGTAAGCTACAGTAGGACATTAAAGTTGAGGACTTAAAATGAATATGTTAATAAATACTTTCCATAATGGTTTCATAGGATTTTATATTCAGAGGAATATCTATTTCTACTTATAAATGAGGAAACAAAAATCTAAGTAAAGTTAATTTGCCCCACATAATAATGCCATGGATATTTCACAATCAAGTATCATCTACATGAAATTCTAAGTTCCCTAATATTTTCTACCTTTCAAGTGTTCTTTCCAAGACAATATTTCAAGTGTAGATCATATGTTCTTTCCATGACAAAAAAAAAAAAAAATTGTATGCCAAACGAGCAAAAGTAACAGGATAATAAGGTAATAAGCTGTTAAACTACTTTTCCATAGTTACTTAGTAGTAAGTATTACCAACATTTTTTTGTTATTGCAACAAGTACTCTACCTGGCTATGGTTCAGCTGTATACCTGGCTAAACCAATTATTTTCACACTTCTCCTTTATAAAGAGTACTGTACTATAAAATATAATCATAAACACCAATTTCTTTGTTTTTCTATTGCCATTTAGTTTCAGAGCAATGTAGACTAGGCCAACTCCACTATTAAAAGACAAAAGCAATGCAATTATAATCTCATTAGTATTTAACCATAGCTTTGCACACTGGCATAAAATATTTAATGGTAGTTATGAGACTTGAATAAAGCGCTTTATCAGGATTCTTGTCTCATCTGTAAATGAGACTAGATTAGACAATCTCTCTTCTACTTCCCAAAACTTTCTAAATTTCTCTATACATTACATTTGTTTGTAATATACATTTTACAGTAGTTGACTCTTACCAATTTCTAAAAAAAAAAACCACCTCTTTCTTCAGATAAATATTTTCATTTGGATTTACTTAGTTCTAACAAAATATCCCAATGACCTTTAAATGAAAATATTAAAGTCTCTCAGTATCCATAGCAGGGAAAAAAATTAAAGAATTTATGTTACATTTCTGTTTCTAATCAAGTCCAAAGAATAGATGTTTTTTAAAAAATCTCATGCCTTGATTATAAATACTTATGGTTAATATAACAAAAAGTTGACAAATTTTATTAGAAAAAGTGTATAAAACTCAATGATATATTCCACAGGTATTAATTACTAGCAACTACTAATAACCAATAGAAAGACAAGAGTTGTTAATATATACAAATAAACTAAATGGGTTTGGGGTATGTAGATGAAACAGATAATAACAGAAAGCTTTGCTAATTGGAACTAACTCTCCAAAGGGGAATAAAAAGAGCGTACAAATTAGAGTTCTCGAAGTTGTATCAAGATGAATAGTTATTTGATAATTTAAAAACAGCTACAAATATTACTTGAAAATTTTGTTCAACAAATGAATGAATTCCTTCCCCAACCACAAAAGAGTGCCTGGCACATAGCAGATACTTAATAAACGTATGTTGAATAAATGAATGAGGTAAGACCGAGTTTCATTTTGAAAAATAAGACCAAAAAATTTTTAAATGCTTGAAAAACACATCATTGATTACTTCTAGGCACCAATGATTCAAATGAGGACAGAAAATCTTAATTTAAACCAAATGAAAATATAAAGAACAGCTCTTGTCAATGAACAATGTCAAATGTTCTCCTTGTCTCAATCTACAATTAATTATATTTTGCCATCTTCAGACAGGAACAAAACTGAAATTATATAGTCTCTGAAGATTCAGTTTAAGATGTTAGAAATGTAAATGAGAAAACACTTTTATTTCCCCCTTCATTCACTGAACAGATATTTATTGAACACTTATCATAGCAGGTGTTCATTCCTTTCCCTTTTAGACCCAGTGGACTGAATAAGTCAGAGACAGATTAGCCAAGATTATATAAAAGAAAAGTGTCTGTATGTCAACTGACATAACTCATTTTCCACTTAATTCCTGTTGTTCCGTGTACAATGAATATTTACAACAACCAGTTCAGCTTTATATATTTATCTCTTCTAAAAATAAAACAATTTTTATCATTTTCATAGCACTACATTAAATTGTACCTTAAGTGTTTTCTCTTCCATTGACTTATGGATGCGTTCTCTTAGGGGTTTCACTGATGAATTATTCACTTGTGTGGGAGATCTAGGACCAAAAACAGCAAAAGTTTAATAAACCAAAGTAGCTTTTAAGCTAGTTTCTACCCTTCCCCTATCCAAAAGCAGTTAGAGAATAAAAAACAACTGAATCTAGTTGTTTATAATACTATATTAAAAACATCAGTATTCTTATTCTAACAGTTCTAAATGTTAATAATTTACCAATTAATTCAGTCACTAAATAATTGAGCTTCTACTATATGTAAAATACTTTTTGTGAAAGGTATAAAGTTCCTTCACTCATCAGTCCTAATTAAGGCATTCTGAAGTCTAAGAAAGGAAAACAAAATATCTACCTAACTAAAATTCAAAATAAAAAGGAACAAGTGCCATAACAGAGGAAGTCAAAGGAGAAAAACATAGTTTATAAGGAGGGTCAGAGAGGGCACAATGGAGAAGATGCTGGAGCTCAGGGGCCAGACGAACATGGATTCCTCGATAAATCCCTTTTCAGCTCAACAGAGCCACAACCCCTTCAAGTCAAAAGACCATTATATAAAAATAAAGGACAGTCTATTCTAAGAAAGACTAGTTTATAACCTTACATTGGCATATATTCATACACCACATTTTCCTTAATTTTATCATGTCAATGCAGACCATCCAAAATTTACTTTACCATGGACTGGTTAGTTGTTGCACAATGAAAAAAGGAAGTGCCAAGGTAACTGTAAACCATTGAAATCTATTTGGTCACGTGATCGAATACAGAAAAATGTCTCTCTAAAATGGATGTGGGGATTAATTTTGAAAAAACTCTATAGACACAAAATGACTTTCTCTAAGAAAATGGTAGAGTTAAATCTTAGCGAAAACTTATATCATTTATATTTCTACCTAAAAGTAGACTCCATTAAACAGAAGATAAAAGGAGAAAAAACAAAGATTCATTTTCTTTATACTCTTTTCTAAGATTCTAACACAGGGTACAAGTTAATCATTGATAAAATAAATTTCCACTGTTAGGAAAATATTTGGGTATTTTTAATGTAGAATATGGAAGAATTGTATTACTCGCAGATATAAAAGAATAATCATGGAAAGCCGGTGAAGCAGGTGAGATTTAAAGGAATCAGAGGACAACACTAAATGATAAACCATTGAAGTTTCCCTTTAAAGAGAAAAGATAGTGAGGCACAGGAGAGACAGTACATGAAGTAATCATGGATGCACATGAACAATTTTAGACTAAAATTAGATTTCTAAAATGTAGCTCAAGCAGAAAACAGGGAAGATCAAATGGTAGGCTGACTATGTAAAAATTCTCCACAATGTACTAAATATAAAGTGGTTGCTCTAAAATTTTTATTGTTGTTATAAATGAATGCTCGTTAATTAAAAATATCATCGACCTCCTCAATTCTGACCTAACTGTTGTTAAAACTGGAGAGTATCAATGTCTTGCACAGAATACCAACACTAATTTAGTGCGTATTTTTCTTTATAATGTGAGAAGGAACCGGTAAATGTCAATTCCAATATAAGCTGGGTGTTTTGCTCTCTCCTTTTCTCAGGCAGAAGACCACAATCCTTGGAACAGAGACCTCGGGCTTTAGAGAAAGACATCTTTGCTACTTGCTAACTTAGCTCTCTTGGGCAAATTACTTAATATCTCTCTCAACTCTCTAATTCCTCACTTATAAAGTGAGGATACTATTAAAACAGTTGTTATGAGGGCTGAGATAACATAAGTGAAAGCATTTAGCAAAGCTCTTGACACACATAGCAAAGCAACTAAATATTTCCAAAGCGAAAAACAAGAACAAGAACAAAAAAACAAAAACAAAAAACACCTGTCGTACTCACACACAATACTACCTTTTTGTATAGAACTTCCTCACATTCAAATGTGCAAACTCTTTCTAACTTTTATTTTCTCTCTTCATACTTTTCTGTAGTCTCCAAGCTTCCTACCATAGCATGTATTTCTTTTACAATCAATGAGGTGCTTATTCAAAAGTTCCCTTTATAGGCTAGAATTAACATTCACATACATATAACTTCCACATTACTTACCTGAAAAGTGTAAGAATAGAAGTTCCATTGTGATGACTTGTGCTTTCATCGTTATATAAAAGCTCTGCTTTGTTTTTGGTAGGAGCCCTGGCTGCTTCTTCATCCAAAAGAACTAGTAAAGTTTTCACAGTATCTCTGCCACAGTATGCTGTGCCATGGTTTATGGCATAAGATTTTGGCTAGAACAAAAAATAATTTTAAGAAAACGTTATAATCACCCCAGCTGGGTCAATCAGTCACTCTTTTCCATTTCATGTGCCACTGTTCTCCTTCCTCCTCTGTTGTTTAAGTAATAAAAAATCAGCCATGAGAAGTGGCTTTAAGGTATGTATTTCTCCCTCAAGCCATACAAAAATCAATCTTATCAACTACCAGAAGCACAAAAGAATAAGAAAAATAGTTATCATCAAAGAATGACAATTAAGTTCTGGTCAAAATAACATTAGGTTCTAAGACAGAAAATTTAGCTCCTGTCTAGCTATGTGACCTCAGCCTTATGACATAATCTCTCTGTGTATTTTTTCTTTATTACCAAAGAGATGGGGTTCTAGTGATCTGAATACCAACCCCACAGATAGCTGTAAATATCTACTCATATACAAAATTGAAAAACTAGTTGACATTCATTCATTCAGGATAAGTACCGTGTTTCCCTGAAAATAAGACCTAGCCGGACAATCAGCTTTAACGCGTCTTTTGGAGCAAAAATTTATATAAGACCCAGTCTTATTATAAGACCAGGCAGAATATAATATAATATAATATAATATAATATAATATAATATAATATAATATAATATAATATAATATATACCAGGTCTTATATTAAATTTTGCTCCAAAAGCATTAGAGCTGATTGTCTGGCTAGGTCTTATTTTTGGGGAAACAGGGTACCTACTAAAAATCCCAAGCAGTGTGTTTGAAGCTAAGGCTACAAAGGTAAAAACCACTGTCTGAAGGAACCCACAGTCTCCTGGATAAAATTAATAAGTAATCAATAATTGCATTACAGAGTGTTAAGTGCTATTTCTAACAGAATGTATACACAGTGCAGTGGGAGCACACAAAAGGTAGTGATCAATTTACCCTAGAATCAAGGATGGCTTCATGGAGGAGGAGAGACACAAGGGTAGGAGAGAGCATGGTACTTTCAGGGACAAGGTAGCATGATATGACTACACAACAGGATAACAGAGAGGAAATTATATGAGATGAGCCTGGGAAACCTTTGTGTATCGGGCAAAGAAGTTATGGCAGTCTGTTACAGAGTTAAAAGTTCTTGGTTTATTAAGCCAGGAAATAAAATGATCCTATTTAGATTTTAGGAGAATGATGGCCACATGTAAAATATATTCCAGGGTAAGAATGTTATTACATCTGGAGACAGGATGACAAATTAGACTGTAGTAGTCCAGCTTAGAACTGAAGAAGATAGTAGCAGTGGAGATAAAGAAAAAGCAGATTGAAAGGGAAGAGCTGGAAAAATTTAGTAACTAGATAGAATAAGGGAAAATATATCATAACATAATATTATATAAAGCTATGTGTAAGCACTAACTCTGCAGGCATTTCTGGCTGGGTTTGATACCAACTTACTAGTGTGTGCTATGGAACTCTGGGAAAGCTGCTTGACCTCAATGTGTTCGGTTAAGTCACTGGTAAAATAGGGGTGATTATATTGCCTAACCAGTAGGGTTGTTAGACAGTGTGCCTAGATATTAAAGTTGGCCTTGCTAGGACATCCACTATAGCTGGGGAACTTTCCTCAGCTTTCATCAACATGGTCTTGGCCTCCTTTGACCACTTGGCTGACTCAGGCTACTGGTGAACTATAATGTATAACCACACTGGAATTTTAACCAATTACCTATCACAATCTGGTGCTTAACATATATATTTTTCATCAGAACCAGAGAAGTCCATATTGTTAATATTAATTTCATTGCGAATCACTGGAATGGATTTTTCAAAGATTTCTGATTTGGTTGAAAACATGCAATTAAGATCCACATCATTTGTGCTTTTATTTCTCGTGACAAGAAATGGAAAAGATTGATGCTCTTAATTATTTGAGTTGTGACAATTCCTGATTTATACTTCTAGTAACAACCTGGTTATCATTTGAGCCAAGCTAGTCACAGGAAGTGTTAACACACATGGGATACATGGGGCAATAACCCAGAATCTGCCCCATCAAATTAATCAAAAAAACATGCATTCTAATAAAAAAAATTGCTAAAAAGAGTCCCCAAGAGCTGTGAATAAATAAGCAATAAAAAATAAGCAAAAGTCTTTACACTGGTTATCACAATGACACCTAATGAAAAGCGGCTTTTGTTACTTGAATAATTAAACTGCAACAAATGGATGAATACTCTAAAATTGTGTTGTAGTAATAAAAACATGGTAGTCAATTTTTTAACTAATACTATAGTTATAATACTGTATGATGTTTGATTATCTATGTAAAAAAAAAATAAGAAAGAAGGGCATGTTGTAGAAATATATACTTAGAAGATTTCTAAGTATAGAGAAATTCCGAATGTTGGCAGTGGGCTGGCAATGGAGGTAAAAAATAAGAAATCATGGAGATGAAAAAATTCTATAAAAGAAAAATAAACTGCTGAATAGAAAGCACTACTATTGAAGTTCTATACACTGCCTAGTACTGGGTTCAGAACCAGAGAAAAACCGGACACTTATTTTATATCTGAGTAAATGGAAACATAATAGTTTTATCGGAATAATTATTGAAAAATATGACAAAAATATGACCAAAAAGGGACAAAATATATGACAAAATATCCCTCAAGAATTAAAAATTTCTAGTGCTCAAAGGGATACTGAAGAATATCCAATGCCCTACTTTAATACATACAATTTGGTCCAATGATGCTATGATTTAACCAAGTCGAACATAATCCTGCATAATCCTATTGAGAAACTTAAATTTTCAACAACATAACACAGGAAACACATTCTTGTGACTGAAGTGGCAATCGCAAACCATTTCTACAACAAGTAGAAGAGAAAATGTTTTGTTTAGCAGGAGAATAACAACAAAAAGCTCATTACCCGTGCAGGACTGATGTCAGTGGTGCAAACACCTACGTCTCCTTGTTGAGAACTGATAATATTTTTAATCCTTAAATCCAAATCCTGAGCAACTTCCTCTACTGCTTTATAAAAAGGGTCCCTGCTGTTGTGACCTTTAATCAACTGCATCTTTATCACTGAGAGTATCCGACTCCCTGCAATGCTGAAAATAGACATAAGATTGCCTTTGTCACAACGGTATTAGAAATGACAGTATGCTCGTAAGCTTGAAAATATAATCCTCAGAGTTAATCAACCCTTTTCAAAAACCATGGCTTTGATCTTATAAATCAAACATTAGCACATTTAAGAAACGGATGAGAACATTTAGAAGCCAAAGTAAAGTTTTTCTAAAAGCGAGTCATTTCAACAAGGTAACTTACTTCTTCCTTAATTTAAAACCTTAGTGATATATGATATATGATATAGATCAGATGGAGTTATATACACACAATGTACCTTTAGCTACAACTAAGGTAAGAAAACAACTACTTTCATTGAATATCTAGAATCCTACATCACTTTAATGTTGAAACCAATTCGAAAAGTATTATTACCCTTAAGTCACAGATGAGAACAGTGAGTCTCAAAATGGTTAACTAGTGTGTCTAAGAACACACACTGTTCTGGGCTAGGAAGGAGACTGACCTGAAATGCATGACATCACTTTACAATATGATAAGGGTTATTATATGGAAGAAGAAATTAAGCTAGTTAATATTGACGCTGGTTAGTACTGATGGAAAGCCAACCAAAGACTGAACCGACGACGGCCAGCAGACAAGCGTCTTAAAAACCCTGAGCTCCATTGTTTCTTTGTGCTAGCCTGAACCTGAATGATTGGGTTGCAGTTCCTGCTCTGGAAGGCAGACAGAAAACCAATGTGAGAAACAGAGAAGGAAGGATTCGGGTCCATGACACCAAGAAATTAGAGGCGTCCAACAATAGAAGTGGGGTTTTTTTGGAACTTGTGTGATCTCCATATCTCGAGGAGTGCCTGGGAAGGCTGCACAGTGCCCCAGGAGAGGATGGTGTGGTCTGAGTGTGCAGGCAGAGTGCCTGAGCACAGGTGGCAGCTCCTCTACTTTCTACCTTGGGTATGCGATTTAACCTCTCTGGGAATGTTCTAGTGGCATAAAGGAAATGATGAACTGAAGTCATCCTCACTGCCTCATTGCCAGGCTTTACGTTTAAGGGAACAAGCCAGGTTCCCTGACAATCATTGGAAATACAACTGCTCACATTTCAGTAGCTGGTCCAAACAGAGAAGGAAAGTTACAAAAAAGATTGCAGAGAGACTTATGTATGGTAGTATATGAGGCCAGTGTCTCCCACGTTTGCCTGCTCATCAGAAACATATTCAGTATTTGTTTAAAGATCAACTCCAGACCCCACCCTATTTGAATCACAATCTTCAGAGAAGGACATTGAATGGTTGCATTGTTTTAAAAGTGCCACAATTGATTCTTATGATTAGACAAGCTTTGGAAACATTTCAGGAACAAATTAACTCTTTGAGAAAGGAACTCTATTTTACTAATCTTCATATTACCAGTTCTTCTGTGTGATAATCTTCGTATCACACATAAGGAATGATTAATATGCTTGTTGAGTAAATGACCACTATCACACACAACAATCTGAAGTTTATAATAGTTAAGACAAAAGACATATATTTTACTATTATCTGTATTATTATTATTATTATTATTATTTACAATACAAAAGCACTTACGGGGTTTCTACTTACAATTCAGCAGACTAGATACTTTGGGGGAACATCTTATTGAGCTGGGCAGGAATTTGGGGAAATCTCCAAGTACCACCCAATCTCTCCCCAAGAAAGGAACAAGCAAGAGCTGAAGTGGGAAATTAGAAGCCGTGAGTGGTGAGCAAGCAGGATGAATGGGGTTTTCCTGAGGACAAAAATCTCTAGTAGCACCTTAAACAGGGCACAAAGCCCAGGGTGGGAGTGGGACCCCGGGGACTTTCAAATTGCATCTGAACCTTCCAAGGGGAAAGGAGCTAGTATGGCTTTTATGAGATTTATTCTATGTCCTTTATATTTGTAAAGCTATTTTTTTTAACATTTTCTATTGGTGATGGTGTAGAAATACAATTGCTTTTTGTTTATCGATGTTGTTCCCAGCAATGCTGATGAAATCTACTATTAATTTTAATAACTTGTCTTTAGATTCCTGGAGTTTTCTACATATAGAAACATACCACCATCAGTTAAGAGCTGTACTTCTTCCTCTTCAATTGTTATACCTCCTATTTCTTTTTCTTACCTTACTACAGTGAATTGGACATCTAATACTACACTGAAAAGTGATTCGAGCAGGAACTCTTGTCTTGTTCAAAATCTTAAATAGAATGCCAGAACATTTTCTCATTAAGTAGGTTTTCATAGAAACCCTTTATCAGGTTAAAACCCTTCTTCTTAGTTCATTTTACACTGAGGGGATAGCTGTGTAGGGTAGGTATGTATTGATAGACTCGTGACTTTGGGAAGTCCTTGGGCTTTGTCCTCTGTCCCCTCAGACTTTGGTGGCTGTAAGAACAGCCTCTCCAACTCATCACATTCAGCAAATACTCTCAAAATAAAAGCTGGCTTCCCTTCTAGACTTCCCTTTCTGGCTTTCTTCCTTCCCCTAGTTTTTGGCTTGTATTTTCATTACATTTTCCTGTTTATCAATGCATTTCAGAAGCATTTTAAAAATGTTATCCAGCATTATAAATTATTGTCAATGAAGGGCAGACTAGGTACGGCGGACCTAGTTTACCATACATCCACAATCAGAACCCTCATAATAGACTCTAAGAATTGTTTTACGTATACAGACACTTTCTTTATCAGTTAGTTTTTCCTTAATTTTCAATTAAAAGCACGGAAAGTAATTGGATGAAATGTAGCCAAAGTGAAAACACAATTGACATTATGTGCTTTACCTGGGAATTAATCTCTAATGGAAGAGTTCTGGGAAAGATTCAAAAGGATAATAAAATATGAGAGTGTCTTAGGCAATTACAAGAACGCCCCCTCTCCAAAAAAAAAAGCTTTAAATGATATTAGGTAAAAGTCACTTTTGCCTCCCTTTTCTCATTCCTTCCACAAGAGCAAATATACTAAATTTTAAAGATGATATAATGCAGTGATTGTATTTTATTTACAAAAAAATTGGTAAGACTTGTGTTTCAGACTTGTCAAGGTCAAGATGTTGACCCCAAGCACCACTGTTATGACTAGTCTGTTTCTATACATTCACTATGTACTAACCAAACATTAACTCTTAAATACCTGCTCAGCAACAGAGTGGCTAATTCAAACACTTGCTTCTAAATCTTAGAAACTCCTGAAGTTGTAACTCAAATTACACCAGGACATTTGTGCTAGGCACTGGTAATACAAAATGAAAAAAAAAACCTTTCTCTTTAAGAGGTCACCATTGACCATATGATAATGAGGTACTGAAGGTATAGAGGAATTTGAGTAGGGAGGTACTCAGGAAGGATTCCTAGAAGACCCATTATGACTATTCTGGATAAACATTAATAGAAGAATTTAGGTGAAAAGGTAAACTGCAGCTCCTGACTACGAAATGCATCACATTAGAGGCCTATAACAGAAAGAGAAAAACGAGACGAGTGAGAACAAAACACAATTAAATCCCTAAGCTTGTATCAAAACATAGTGACTGAAAGAGAACAATGAGCAATAACACAGACAAATGATTGGTACTACTTTCACATAATTATACTACCTTTCCTGTATACATAGTGACTGGCTTTTCTCTACCATCTTCATGAATTTCATAATTATTTGCTAAAAGAAATTCTATCTCTAATAGATAAACGTGGTTAAAGGTGCTACATACAAAGTAACAAAAATGTTTCTGAAATGTTTTTAAATGACAAAAATATAACATTAGGATTTTGGAATGGATAATTTCAACCAGATTTCATATTCTATAAATACATGATGTTTAGTCCAATATGTATAATGCAGATGTGCCATTACAAAGTTGTTGTGTGCATAGTCAATAATATGTTAATAACTCTGTATAGTGCCAGGTGGGTACTAGACTAGTCAGGGGGATCACTTCTTAAGTTATACAAATGTCTAATCAGTGTGCTGTACACCTGAAATTAATATAAAATAATACTGAATGTCAACTGTAATTGAAAAATTTAAAAAGGAGGGAAAAGGTGAAGGGCAAAGGAGGTCCAAATTTCCAGGTATAAAACAAGTAAGTCATGGGTACATAATATACAGCATGAGGAATATAGTCAACAATATTGTGATAGCGTGGTACAGTGTCAGACGATTGCTGGACTTATCGTGGTGATTGCTTCTTTAGGTGTGTAAATGTTGAGTAACTATGGTGTACACCTGAAAGTGACATAACATTGCATGTTAGCTACATTTTTTAATACAAATCTTTTTAAAAAGTTGTGCAATAAACTTGAAATACAGAATTTTAAACATTTGAACAATAGGGAACTAACTAATTTATGTAACCTGAAACCTCTCATTTAAGACATTTTTCAGGTAAAAGTATAGTATGCATTTTATGGTGGCACCTACTGGCAAAGGGTAGAAATGCAGCCAAGCTATAGCTGAGATGGTCCAAGGAAAATCTGGCAAGGGGGAGATAAAGGTGAGAATAGATTCTTTGATTTCTTCCCTGTCTATTTAGTCCCCATCCTTTTTAGGACGCAAAGATTATTGTGATTCCCTACCATCACCACCCTGTTATAAGACAAGTAGTACAAACTTATCCTCAGTTACAAAAGTTAAATACATTTTTATCTCTAAGTTTTAAGGTGGAGAGACAGAAGCTAGAGCTGAGAGACAGGCAGGAGTTAGAGTGTACAGAATTTGTATATCATATATCATACTGAGATTTATCCTGTACCTACGATGAAATCTTCGAAGGGTTTTAATCACGGAAGTGACATTTGCTGTATTAGACAGATCACTGGCAGCTGTGAGGGCAACAGGATGGGGCAATTTAAGATCAGAGGCAGAATGAACGACTCAGAAATAAGTGAAAAAAATTCAGGCAAGAAAAGATGAAAATCTGAAAAGAGACAGTATGAAGAATGGAACTAAGTTGCTATAGGAATAGAGATGAGAAAGAATACTAAGAATGTTAAGTAGGAAGAATTGATGGAGGATGGTGACTGAAGGGACAGAGAAAGGAGAAGAAGAGTTTCAGACATGTCCCAGGTTTCTGCTTGGGTGACTGTAGGGAGAGAGGCTTCATTAAGCTGTGGGCACTTAAAGAGAAGTAGGGTTTCAGAAAAAGATGAATATCCAATTTGGGACAAGTTTGAGTTGCCTTTGAGGTAACAACCTATAGGAAGTTAAAGGTACATTTTTTATAATGAATGTCAACTACAATTTTATACATATATATATATATATATATATATATATATATATATATATATATAGTTAGTTAGCTAGTTACAAGAAGCGGAGTACAGCATTAGGAATAGAGACAATGGAAATGTAATGGCTCTGGGCGATGTCAGAGGGTAGTGGATGGAGGGAGAGGGGGTTGCCACTGTGTGAGGGATATACATAATAAATGTCTAACTATTACATTGTTTTGTGCACCTGAAACTAATAAAAAAAATGTTTAAAAAAAAGACACATTTTTGAAATTCAGGTTTGAATTTCACTGAAATGTAGGTTTATAATTTGCATATATGTAGTCAGAAAGGTAGGTGGAAAAACAAGAGAATGAAATCTCAGAAGTTATGGGGGAAAGTTCTAAGAGAGAAAATGATCAAGTCTGAGGACTCAGAAGAGAACAAAGGCTACAACTCGAAGATTGGGAGTGATCTTTGGCAGAATAGCGTCAATGGAATGGAAAAGTGAATGACTGTGAATCATCTAAGTACAGACAAGTTACTAAATACTGAGTATCTACTCTGCCAGAAACTGTGCTAGGGCCAGGGAATAGCAGTGAAGAAAACCAATAAAGCCCTCTTAGACTTTACAGCCTAGTGAGAAATATATAACAAATGATTAGAAATTGGGAAGTGGAGTCAAGAACAGTATTGTTTTTCAAGAATTTCAGCTATAAAAGAAGAAGGAACTGAAAAAGATGATGGTTTGAAAAGATGGTTTGTTCGCGTTTTTTTCTTAAAAGCTTTGTAGACTATGGCTAAAGTACTTGTAGAAGAGGAAGCTGAAACTGTAAGACAAAATGAAAACCAAGGAAACAATGTCCCAACAGGTTACCCATATTGTGCCCACTGTAGGAAATGTGCTATCTTCTCCCCATCTGGGTTTCATTTCACCCCCATTCTCCCTATCTGGATAACTCCTTCAAGTTCATCCTTCAAGATTAAGCTCAACTATAACAACCATCCAGGTAAGCATTCCTGACACTCTTAGCCCTGGCTCCCAAAACCTAAGTCAACTGTCCTTTCCTCAGTATATCCTTCTATTGTCGCATGGGTAGGATATACGTTTTTAGGTTTTAATAACTTTACTTTTTAAAGTCATGAAATGAATATATGCCTAATATATACCAAAAAAATCCTAAAAAAGAAAATAAAGATGTCTCAGGTGGACTATTTAGACACCCACTTGAATATACCTATTATTTAGACACCCCCTTTTTCAGTGTCTTCACTGAAACATAGAGAAATTACTCATTATAACCAGATAGAATATCCAAAATAACTGGCTGCTAAGTTACTGAAGAATTTATATGAAGAATTTAAGTCTATTGTCTCCCCTTAGATGCCTCTAAAATGCGCGCCTACCCTGTCACACACATGTACATGTACAAACACACTTCTACCTTCTTGGTAACTTACCCCACCCAGAAATTTCTTCAAAGGGAATGTAATTATAATAAATTACCCTGGATTGAATATATGCATTTATATCTGCTCCCTCCCAAAACCAACCTCATTAAAATGCCAAAAAGGCAAGAAAGTTTTTTAAATCAATAAAGGAAAAGAGAATGGGAGAGGAGACAATAGGCAGTGATAGCAGAGACGTATCCTGAAAGTATGGAATGATGAAAAGCAGATGGACAAGTGGCAACTGACTACCCAGAACAGAGAAAACTAAAAACTAAGTAACTGCTAAAAGAGACACCAATAAGTAAGTACCATGTTTCCCCGAAAATAAGACCTAGTCAATCAGCTCTAATGCATCTTTTGGAGCAAAAATTAATGTAAGACCAGTCTAATTTTACTATAATATAAGACCTGGCCTTATTTTACTGTAATATAAGACCAGGTCTCATAATATAATATAATATAATATAATATAATATAATATAATATAATATAATATAATATAATATAATACCTGGTCTTATATTAATTTTTGCTCCAAAAGACGCATTAGAGCTAATTGTCCGGCTAGGTCTTATTTTCGGGGAAACATAGTAGCAGCCTGATAGTCTCAGAAATGGGAGGCCACAGTGAAACTATGGTAAAGATGAGGTTGCAGATAAGAAAGTTGGCTGAAAGTCTGCATAATGAACACTTAGACCCCTAAATCTCCTTTCCTCTTCTGACCAGTTAGGCTAGTGCACTTCTCTCACCTCAGCATGGAAAGCAGGATGACTCTGAAGAAACTAAGCCAGAGAGGCTCCGGACCTAGAGGCACCAGTACTGACAACAGAGGGATTAAGTAAAAGTCTGCAGCTCAACTGGGCGACTCAGCATTTACCCACTTGGCCTCAAATCCCGGAATATTGCTAGCCAGAGGTAAAGCTTTCGGAAAGAGACTAAAGGATGCCTCCTCTGTAGACATTTTGGGAAAGTCCCAAGAAAAGACCTACAGTTACTGACATTTGGAGAATCCGCAACACAGGAGACACAGACTAGCAAGCTATGATGAAGACCACTGCACAGAGCTGTTAATCAGCTTTAGAAGGGCCTCATTCTTAAATAGCAAAGGACAGTTCAGAATCAACATCCACTTTTGGAACACCTCTAACATGAAAGAGACCAAAACAAACAAAGACACTCAACTTTGATAAAACAAAGATCATACGGGAAGTAGATAATCTTAAAAATTAAAGATAATAATCTTAGAGCAATAAATGAAACATGGTAAGACCACCTATAATCAAATGTGAGAGTAGAATAAAGATATTTGCCTCCCATTTATTTTTTTCTCAAAAAGCTCTTTGTGCAAAATAAGGGGTTTACCAATTTAAAATAAAGTCATGAGATCCACAAAACAAGGTACAAAGCAAATTCACAAGGTGATGATAAAGCTTCACACTTGCCACTCTGAAACAGGCCTAGCCAGCAAAAATACAGATTGAATGAAGAAGATGGACTCTCCAGAAAGAATGTCTTCAAGGGCGAAAATCAGAATGGACAGATGACTAATATTAAGAAGAAATTATATAGTTTTGTTGACAAGCTCAATAAAGAATTGATGATAAACATATAGATAGTAAAGAAAAAAGTAGATATTAACTTTAGAAAACAACACAAAAATTTGTACAAAAAAGGAAGTATAACCACAGTACATCACATACTTTAGCTATAGGCAATATTTATAGAATCATAACTATATAAACCAAAGATTTAACCTGAAATTGTTATATAACTATATTAGAAGGATGAAGGAAGAGAAGTATGCGTATGTATCTCTGTCTGGGGGGAGGGGCAGTGATGAGAGGGTGAGTGGTTGATGAATGGGTTGCGAATCCTCATCTTCCCTGGTAGGAAGTTAACAGATAATATCTAAAACTGAAAAATCCAAAGTAGCTGCATTTAAATTTCGTTTAAATGAGGTAAACATAAAACAAACATACACAAAAAACAATTGGGCATTTTTACAAGTCTGTAGTACCATTTGACTTCAACAAAATATATGTACATCACTTTGCAAAAAATAAAACATTTTTAAAAATTAATTATCTACTATCTCAGGAGAAATAGCCAGCCTATATATACTATCTGAGTTCAAAAGACTTCACTGATACTGACCATAAGTCTAGTCAAAACCCTCTTCCAAATTTACTTTCTTATAATGAATATCCATATAAAAAGATATGTAGAAGGATGAAATCCAGAATAAAAGCCTGAAAAAAATTCTTCTTGGAACTTGAAATGGAAAAAAAATTCATAAAATAAAATGTAGTGGTTAAGAGAATGGGTTCCAGGGTCAGAACTGGTTGAATTCAGATCCCAGCTCTGCTGCTTAAAAACAATGTGACTAGCATAAATTACTTAATCCAGTGTTTCAGTTTCTTCCTCTCTAAACTGGGTCCCTACATAGTATCTATCATGTAAGGCTGTTGTAATACTCAAATGATAATCCCCATAAAGAGTTTAGTACACTGTCTGACACATAAGTGTTCAATAAATTCCAGCTATTTTTATTAGTACTGTGTAATGGCATACCAGCCAAATTGACAGATCTATCACAATTGCTAACATATACAATCTATTTCTGTCGCTTCCAAAATTAATCTAAAAATTATTCACCATCCAATACACTTATATTGTAAACGAATCTATTAGATTAAAAAGGAAAAAAAAAAACACAATCTCTTACTTCCAATGTCATATAAACACAAATTCCAGATGAACCAAAGATTTATGCATAAGAAAATGAAAAAAAAACAACCCTGAGAATTCATAATATCTTCATCACTTTCCTTACTCATTCTTGACATGGGTTTCCTTTACTGCTAAATAAAAAGTTTCAAGAAATTATCTATTAGGTCATTTCCAGTCCTAAAACATCTGTTTCTTCCAGATAAAGATAAATGGTAAACCCTCTTCTGTAATCGAATTCAATTTGAACTTGTCTTTTGACTCTGGCAAAAATGTTGGAATCACAGAGAGGCAAAACTTTAGGGGGAAAGGTCATATTCCATTCACTTAGATATTTTGTTTCTTCTCCCTACTGTTTGGTCTGATGATTGGTCATTTCAATAGCTCTTACATTCCTGCCTCTGATTCTGTGAAGTTGTAAAGGTAGATTAGTAAAATACATTTGCAAATTGTGAAAAGTCATTACCTTGGATTTGATATTTCTCCAAGAATCTCATGTAATTTGTCAGTGAAACTAATAAAATTATACAATCCTTTTACATGTGTCCTTAAAGGATCAGATGGTGATGGTGCATAGCCTTTCCCTCCAAGCTCCAGTGTTCTAATAAATGATGTGGCCACCTAGGAATTAAAACAAATGATTCAGTTATATTTAATGATTTAAAACTACAATTTACTTTAGGAAGCTCGGTATATTTATATAATTCTGGGCATACAAGTAAAGTGAAGCACTTTTATGACTCATACCACGCTTTAATTCAGAAGCAAATAATCAAAGAAACAGGTGCCATGTGGAATTCATGCCAGCAAGGTTGATAGCAATGCAGGTAGAAACCGAGAAGCTGAGTTAGGGGACAAATTAAGGGCACAATATGTTCACAGAAGTATATCATTAACTATAAAGAATTAGTATATATATGTATTCTTATAGAGATTGACAATTGGCTACTGGAATTGTTAAATTGAGCAAAGGGGTGTTTAGTGTCAACTGTTGATTTATTCACGGTTGGGCAATTAATTCAACTCTTCCAAACTGTAGCTTTATTTGTAAAATAAAGATTTAGATGAAGTAATTACTAAGTCCCATCTAGTTTCGTATCCTATGTTGTTTGATCATGCATAGTTCAAAAGGCTTGCCTTTATAATGATAAAAACACATATATGATGGCTATATACAAAAGCATCTCCATCAAAGATGAAATATTCTAAAGCAGTGTTTTCCAAAGTGTATCCTAAGACAAATTCTACGAAATTTGAATAAGTTGACGAAAAGTTCCATGGTCAAATAACTTAGGAAACAACAGATTAAATGATAATGTTAACCTAAGAAGATTTCTTCATGGCAGGACTCCTTGAAGCTTTTGATATACAAACATGAATTTATGCATATCCAATAAGGGTATACACTATTTCTAAACATTTTGCCCTTAGACACATTTATTCAAGAAGCATTTAACAGGAGCTTTTTGCCTTTGGCTAGCACTCTATAGAATACATGTAGAAAAACACTGCTTTAGAGAAATTCTCCCTTGCCAAATTTGAAGGACTTAGTAAAAAATAAAAATGCTATGGATTTTCAAATACAGCGGTAGGACATAAAATAACAATTTAAAAGTTATGTTATGGTAGTTACAATAATTCTATATTATGGAACATGGACCCCACTATTCAAAGAGTCTTTATTTTAAAAATCTTGAAAATGCAACATATCCATACCAAAAAGAGAGACATCTGTTTCTCTCGAGCAGCATGTTTCAAATCGGTGAAGGCTTCTCTTCCAAGTCCTCTATCAGGAATATTGAGAATATGAGCCAGAGCCAGGTCATTCTTTGAATTCACTAGCAAGTTCAAATATGAGTAGATAATTTTCTTTGCTAGTAACTTCACCTATACAATAAAATATTGTTATTTTATTTTCTTTATTGAAGTTGTTCTAAATCCGCACTTTTCATACGCAGTGAAAAATACTTGTGATCATTCAATGACAATATCTCACTCAGATCTTTGGAAAAAAGAATTGCCAAATAAACCCAAAGTTTGGGTTGGACAATTTATATATCCTTGCTCATGAAACCAACTTGCTGCAATGAAAGCTATGACTAAATACCAACTATCATAATTATTGAAAAATGGCTCTTAGAAAATGAGGGTAAAGGGGACCAAATATATGGTGATAGAGAGAGAACTGACTCTGGGTGGTGAACACACAATATGATATATAGATGATGTATTATGAATTGTACACCTGAAATCTATGTATTTTTGCTAACAATTGTCAACCATAATAACCTTGAATTTAATATACATATATAAACAAATTTTTAAAAAATGCTTTGGGGGAGGGGAGTTATCACTTTCTGAAGGGTATAAATGATAAATGTCTAACTATTACAGTGTTTTGTACATATGAAACCAATAACAAAAAAAAAGAAGAAAAAGGGTCAAACAAAAAAACTAATTTTGGAACAGAAAAATGACACATTACTCAAGAACAATAGTGCATCGAATACTGGGGGAAACAAGGAAATTAAACTGTGCTGAGAAAAAAGTGTGCTAATGTGACATGAAGATATTTAAATTAGATGCCTCAGCGAGCACAGAATGTAGCAAAAGAGTTGGAGAAAGAAGTTTGTCCCCAGTATTGTTCCAGGCAGAGGATAACCGGCTGGGAAATACTACAAAAAGGGAAAGAGGAAACTAACAGGAACACAAGAATGCTAGAAACTAATGCAATATCGAATGTCAATTGCAACTGAAAAATAAAATAAATAAAAGAATGCTATGCAAAAACAAAAAAATGCATTGTGAGAGCTGCAAAATTAAATAATGTTGAAAACTAAAAAAAAAAAAAACAACGAAAAAAGAGAATATGATATAAAAGACAGTCTAAAACCTGCATTTCTGATGAGGCCTAATCTCAATCCCCTGCATACATTTACCATTAAGTAACAGCCAATAATGAAGGCCCCTGAAGTGTAGGGCAT
The DNA here is from genome assembly GCF_057876585.1 of Rhinolophus sinicus. Lineage (NCBI taxonomy): Eukaryota > Metazoa > Chordata > Mammalia > Chiroptera > Rhinolophidae > Rhinolophus > Rhinolophus sinicus. The sequence continues at coordinate 19,046,640 of NC_142501.1, forward strand.
GGGCCAACTGATACTATTTGTCCTCTGCCTACGTCCCTGACAAGAATATACATAAGGGCTGAAATTAAATGGTTAAGTATTTGGAGAATTACTAAGATACTGACTTTGACAAAATCAAATAACCAACTAAATATTAAAATGAAGAGATTCAACCAAATGCTAAGCAAACAGTTGATGTTGACATTAATAGGCCTAAAACAGAGCTAAAGATCATTCAAGCACAAGATAATATTGGAGAAAACTTTACATGGGCCTCAGTTATTTCACATATATTGTGCTTGTCCTTCACAGTCAGATAAAGGGCATAAAGAGAGTTAAAGATGTAGCAATAAAAAGTTACAAATCATTAGGAAGCCTCCAAATAATTGTTAAGGAAGTCTCAAGTTCATATACATCTGAAAAGCACTTTTAAAGATAATGTACTTTGAATTATTTAAATTCCATGTGAAAAACAATTCTTGAAACAGGGTCAATTTTAAAAAACCTCATTAGACCGGAAAAGGTTACCTTAAATATGGACTTGAAATATAATTTAATTAATTAAAAGACGTTAAAATATTAAGTCTATGAAACTTTTTTTCTTAAATATTAAAGATACTAGCATTTATTACCTTTGCCGAAAGGTTCCCTATTTTCCCAATATAAAGCAGCCAGCCATTCACATGCTCTCTTTCTTATCACTATTATAATTCTGCATATCAGCCAATTATAATTCTCTACATAGATCTTAATACTTTCAGATACTTTATTTTCTTAAACTTTCTAATACTTCATGAGTTCCATTAGAGCAAATGATGTATCCTTAGGGATGAAAAGAGTGACTGGCATTATATTAGGAAATCAATCCATTTTTGTTGATAGGTTCTCAATCAGTTTTTGTTCAATGATGAATGAAAAAAAATTAATACATATAGTAGGCTCTTTTAGATATTTCAAAATTGAAACTATTGATGAAAACTTAATGTAGGATCAAATAAGTGCTCATATGTTTTTACTACATTGCCTTAAAAAGACAAGTACTCTAAGGTGCAACTAAATTAAAATCATCTTTAAGATCTGCCCTAAAGTTTTATAAACTAAGATAGATCATAGTTTTCTGCATAGATTTCAAATATCCTTTTCTCTTTACTTTCACAGTAAATCACAATACTTCATGGGAATCTATAATACAAAGATTTCCATTTTAACCTCCCAGTGCAATACTCTGTCTAAAACATCTCTCTTCTTTATCTCTTTGACATTTGGGGAGAATAACACAATGTGCCAAAAATCAAGTCAGAGAACAAGTGATATTCACACTGTAATCAGAAATGTTTTTACTTTTTCTACATTTAATTTCATAAAACTACATTTAGTTTCACTGTGCTTCTGCTGTCCCAAATTAACGAGTATTTAGCAGTATGTGTATACCTGACCCTTACTGAGTACAAAACCAGGTCTTAAACTCCCACATCTACAACTTGATCTTTAAGGCTAGCAAATGTGTCCTTCTGATGCTAGGCAAACATCAGGGAAAAACATCTTGCCGTCCTCACAGTTAGAGTGTTTCTTTTAACTCATGGCTGCAATTGGAAATCTATCCCTATCATTATGGTCAGATAACATGGCAGTTATGGTTTCCTTGCTCTTGTATTTGCAAGTGGGTTATAAAGAAGCTCTCTGGAAAAGCATTTCACATAAATACAGTTACGATGTCCAGAAGTAAGGGCCTAAATTGAAAAAATCCACAAGATTGAAGCTTTCACCAAGATACCAAAAATAAAGATACCGTTCTATTCATTTGTTTAATGAACTGATTCTATCCATACCACAAAATATTTGCAATGTTTTAGAATTTGAACAATTTTACTTAAGCTTTCTGACAATTCCAAATTTCTCCTATTCCTTATTACTGAAGCACAGATATTCAATCTCAATTTGAAGTCAATTTTTCTAAATTAAGAAGATTAACAATTCATACAGGTATTGTTTACTTTCTTTGCCAACACATAAATTACTACAATAATGACCCCAAAAAAGTTGGATGAGAACTGGTAGAATTTTTTATTTAATTGATGGTTTTCTTTTGGGGCCTTTATTCTATTTTTCCCTTCATTACTTCAGAATTTCTAAAGCAATAGTTTCATATCTTAGGAAAAAGAAAATAAAAAGTAAAATAAAATAAGGAAACAAAAATATTGTTTCTCAAATGCATTCCATTCATCTATTTAAGGACTCTGGTGTGGCATTAATAAGTACATTTGGTGATAAAAATATATCTTTGGCTTTGCAAGACTGCAGACCAAAAAGTTAATTTGGAATTTTAAAATATATGGTCTTCCAAAAATACTTTGTAAAAAGAAAAATTAGAAGTCTGCAAGTAACAGAAAAATGGCTGAGGGTATGGCTGCTACTTTAATAGTCCTCGTAAAATCTAATCCATCAGCTAACTATTAGATAAAATTCTCCTAGAAAATAGAATTCAAGAAGACAAAAGATAAAAAGTAGAGGATTAACACAATGAAACTATCACTGTTTTTTAAATGAGAAAACTATATACTCAAAATAAAGACCCATAGATTTCTATATACTGTAATCCTTTTTCATGGGTATACCTTTAAGATGTTTTATACCTGTAAGCCAAAATTCTAAAAGCTTAGGTCACTTTACCTGCAAAATTAGCTAATTGCTCTTAATTAAAATGCACAATAACAAGTATTGTTTTCTCTGTGTAGAGTTTGTAAGACAAATCTAAAAGAAGAGATCTGTAAATGATCTACCTCTTGATATATGAATGTACTCCGTAAGTATCACTGGGAAAAGACCAGGTAATTTGGTAAGCGGTCTGCCAAGATTTGGGGCAGGAGAAAAAAATGAAGAGAATGCAAAATTAATTTTGAACATGAGAAAATAGTTACGAATCACTAAAAGGAAATCACAAATCTGAGCAGGAAACATTCAAAGGTGGGCTTGGGATATTTTCTTGTACCAGAAAAGGAGGAGTGCTCAAAAGTCTAACAGGACATGTAAAAAAGACACAAAAGTCAGCTTGAAGGGGATCCCTCTATTTTAGCATCAAAGATTAATGACTATAATTGATTTAAAAACTCCAAATAAACTCATAGACACAGAAAACAGTTTAGTGGTTACCAGAGTGTAAGGGGGTAGAGGATTGTAGAACAGGGTAAACAGGATCGAATACATGATGATGGAAGGAGAACTGATCTGGGTGGTGAGCACACAATGTGATATACAGATGATGTATTATAGAATTGTACACCTGAAACCTAGATAATTTAACTAACCATTGTCACCCTATTACATTTAAGAAAAAGAAAAAAAACCTCTAAATACATAAAACTCCATGAGTCCATAGCAATATATATAAACATAAAAAGGAGAAAGATCAATTTTAAAAATACCTAATTAGCCTTCTGTATTATAAATAACTATTAATTATACCAACTCATAAACGGGAAATTAAAGAGAAAGAACTAAGTAGTAACTCTGCCATTTTTAGGGAAATGTACTTCATCGCAGTTGATGAGTTAAAGCTCTTAGTTACTGAGAAATGGTAGCTAATTAATGAAAGACATGACAGAGTTAAAAACTCACCATTCTGAAAACTCTAAAGAAATCATTGATTCACACAAGCATGATCCACACATGCTTAAAACCATTGGGTGAAAGGTTGTTGGGAAACAGGAAATTTAGTGTCAAAGTATCACCCCACAGATCCTTGCTGACAGCAAAGGTAAAGCCACACCTTTATACTGGAGAGAACTGACAATTCGAGGCAACCTGAGTTTGTCTCCTGATGTGATACAAAATTAAATATTCAACAACAGTTATGAAGTATTTGTTCAGAAATGTTAAACCTCAATCTAAGCAAGCTTTTAGATGCAATTTATTGGAAATAGAGAAACTTCCAATTTATTGGAAATAGAGAAACAAGTTAAATAATACCAGTAGGCATTAATCTGCTAAATAAGGGAAAAAGTAAGACTAAGGGAAATTCTGTTACATTAAGAATCTAAAGAAACATAAAACCCATTTTGGGGATGAATCAAGAAATTTGAATAGGGAAGATAGCAAATGATATTATGGAATACTTAAGTTTTCTTATATATGATAATGATATTGTGCTTATGCCCTTATTTTCAGGAAATGATATGCTTAAGAATTTTAGGGATTAAGTGTCATGATGTTAAGTGTCATAACTTAACTTTCAAATACGATAGAAAAAATATCAGATGCAGATATAAAGCACATTAAATCTAGGAAGTAGGTATACAGGTATTTATTTGAGCGAAGTGATAAAACACATATATTTTTAAAGTGCTATCTGTATAGCATGGGACTTATGAGAGAACCTGCCTTTGCAATTTTTCCTGAAAAATGAAGGTGATTCATCAAATGTGTTAACTTACTGGGACAGTGGATTTGGAAGTCGGCATATTCTAGACCTTTTATATACTATATTTTTAGATATGTTGAACGTAATTCTACTGCTTTTTCCAATACTCTTAAACTTCCATTTTGTCAATGGTGATTTCATTAACCATAGAAACTTTCATAAACATAACTCCTATGGTTAGTTAGAGGTTACTATATTTAATTACGTACCTAGCATTAGCAGCTAAAGGTAAATTATATTAGACCAAATCTGTACTTAGCACTACTTTTCTCTGGTTGGTTTGTACAACAAACCTTGTTACCTAAGTTCATAATGCCGCCATTATTCTACTGCAAAGGGTACAGAACAGATTTCCCAATTGTACATATCTTCCCAAGAAGCAAAGAAGTAACTGAAGTTTACCAAATAGTCAGTTCTCTGTATCCGAATCCGCAGGTTCTGCACCTGCAGATTCAACCAACCGAGGATCGGTATTTGAAAACAAAAAAATGTTCCGTTGTTGCTGGCATGCACTGCGTAGTTGGGCCTATGATGATTGCATCTGTAGTGAATGTGTACATTTTTTTTTTTCTCGTCACTATTCCCAAACAATACAGTATAACAACTATTTACATAATGTTTACATTAGGGATTATAAGCAATCTAGAGATGATTTAAAGTATACGGGAGGATGTGTGCAGATTATTTGCAAATATTGCATCATTTTACATAAGAGACTTAAGCATCCATGGATTTTTGGTATCCCAGGAGGGTCCTGGAACCAATTCTCCAGTTACCAAGGAATACTGTACAAAGATTCAAAGAACTCTGACAATCTGGACCTTCAACCACTTTTCTGATACTTAGAGTGATACCTATTTTTGCACAGTGGCTGTTACTTTGACCTAAAAACATGAAGTAACTGATTATTATCATGCTCTTGCCAGTATCCATTGTATTACTCTTCACAAAGTTACTTAAACAAAATTTTTTTAAAATTTTTAATTAAAAAAATAACTATAATGTACAACCAAATGCATAGTGATTTGAAGGGGATCATACCCTGCTTTCATTTACTCACAATTTATCATTACCTTTTCATTATCCTGGTTGTGTTTACTCATTGATGATGTCGGTACATAAAGATCAGTTTCATCATCTATTGCATACTGTCTGCCAGACAGAAAATCCTGTAGTTGACTCTGTAGGAAATACAGAATATTACTAATAAAATGCTACGCCAACTCTAAAAAATATTTCACACCTAGCTCTGCTCAGTGTCCCTGATGGTCCAGTATACAGAATATTACCTGACCTTTGTTGGCAGTCAATAATATACAGACATGAAATTAAACTTCCTAACAAAGTGCTTCAATCTGTTTCCAATGGCATCTGTACTCAGAGTTTTACAAGTTTAGAGTTAAAAGATGACCTTAGAAATTGAATCTGAGCCTTTTATTTTTATGAAAGAAGAAAAAGACAAAGACAAAGTCTTATCTAATGCCCAGAATAAATGCTTCATTTTGGAATCTACATAAGTAAATCTGGTATCGTAAGCAGCACAATATTTCACACAAAATAGTTTCCATGAAAAAATAATTTATAAAGAGATATTTGCTTTCACCTTGCCATGCAACTCAACGTCTCCATATTATTTCATTTATTCTAAGGAATCTAAGATTACACACACACACACACCATTCATAATGAGTGAACTGGGAGCAAAGGTACAAACTGAATTAACAAAGCCCAATGAGATTGTAACCCACTTTTCCGCTTACATATTGAAAAGCTTTAACTAAAATAATACCAGTATATACTTCTTAAAAAGTAATAGCATTTGCCACAATTCTACTGATAGGATGAGCTGGTACTCATAAAGAGATCATCATAAAGAAAGAAAAAAAAACAACTAGAAAGCCTAGGATTTTGTCATATACAATTTTTCAATCTCAAAATTCAAGATCACTAAGAGAATTTACTACGTGACAAATTTTAAATAGAAGTACTCCTCACACTTCTGGTTCTGATGTTTTCAGAAAAGATGTTGAAAGCAAAAATTTACTTTTCTATAAATACAATATTGTTAATGGGACAATATTACCTCTGGTTAAAAACTGTTTTCATATTTAATTACATGTAAAGTGCATTATTCTAGATCAGTTCAGCGAATCTTAAAGTATTGTCCAAATTGAGGACCCATTTAGGGGATCCAGAAAGTCCTCTCTTTTCCAACTATGTGGCAATGTTAATCTGACTTTTCTTGATATACTTCAGAAAACAACATATCAAACAAAAACAGACATAAGAATCCAGCTATTTCTATCACACGTGACATTAAAGATATTTATAAAAATGTAAAACAATGTCACTATTCTCACAATTTTTTTGAAGTTATTCTTTGTTATTTATATTAACATTTAATAGGTGTATTATGAATATTTTTAATAACTAATGTTTTAAACATGTCTCAATTTAATGTTTAATATGGTACATATTGATAGATCTAACCCACATAAACAAAATTTCCTTGTAGTTCTAAATAATTTTTAAGAGTGTAAAGATGTTCCCATACCTAAAATTTTGACAAGGACTCTAGATAATATATCATAAAGCTTTCTGAGGGAAGCATAAAACTCACAATATATTGATACACCATTAATTCTACTGATTTCTTAAGTTGCTACTCATTCTATTTTTATCCTCTTATTAACTTGGAAAATGTACTATATTTTTCCATTCCATTAATGGCTACCTTCACTTTTTCTGTACTCAAATCAGACCCATATTTCTCTACTATTTTCAAGTAACATACCTGCTACTTACCTCCAACAAACTACAGTGCTTAGCAGTTTTCATTCTAAATATTAGAAACTCCCTCAGTGCAAGCCTTCCATTTTAGCACATATATTTCCAGTCTATTCATGTTATTTTAACTATACACACACTCCAAGTTTCACTGCTTACTACCATCTTCCCCTAGAGAGGTTATCTGTTCCATTTCATCTGTTTAGTTATTATGGTCTTTGGAAAGGTAAATTCTTCACCTGAGGTATGAAGATGACATAATTTAAATTTTTGCACATCCTTGCAATTTGGCTGGTGAATGATACTTGGTATCTGTTCCTTTTTCGCCTTCTGGACTCCAATCATTTGCATGTTAAATCCTCTGGATCTAAACTCCCAGTTTTACTTTTCCCTCATGATTTCTTTATATATTTTTCTTTGTGCTTTAAATATTTATTGTACTTGACTTTCAGGATACTAATTTGAGTCTGAACTTATCTGTTACATTAGGAAAACTTTTCTCTTTCTTCCTTTTTTTTTTTTTTTTTTTAACATCTAGAAAGTCTTACGTTTAGGTGTATCCTTAAATTCCCTTGAGTATGTATTTGTCGTTGTCATTCCCCTCTAGCAGCTGTTTGGTTGGGCTTGTGTTTCCAGCTGACTCATCTTTCCCTGGCTGCTGGAACTCCTTCAGCAGCTGCTGCTCTTTGTCATTGGCTCTTTGGAGCTCAGCTCAGACTGTGGAGGTACCTTAAGTGATGACAGTTCTGTAAGTTATGCAAGTTGAAATGGTCTCTACTCCTTATGGAGCAGCAATGGAGAAATAAACAAGCCGCCAGTCACCTGCGTAGACCAAGGGAAAGTCTTCTGTGGTCTCTCAAGCCTCACTAACAGTAAGTCCATCCATTCAGCTACTTGTTGGCTTCTTGAGAGTCCCCCAGAAAAGTCCCCAGATCTTTGATGGCTGCTAAGTTCTTCATAGGACCTATGATTTCTGCTCCTCAGCCCAGGTCTCTGATGTCCTACAGATAACTGGTCAGTTCATGAGAAAGCATGCTCGGTACCAATGCTCTTGATAAGACTCATTATAATCCAAGCCTTATATGCCATGGGTACCATGGCCCTGCATCCATGTTCCTCGCGAGAGGAAATATAAAGTAGGAAATAAAGGAGAAAGGTGGCTTGTTCAAATTATCATGTTCCCAGAGCTTGCCTGTCTTACCTTTATCTTAATTCCTCATAATTCCTGCCTTATTTAGGTGACAATAAATAAGAACCAAAGAAACCTTATCAGGATTATGAAATTTCAGGATCCTGAAATTCGGAACTGTTTGGAATTTATAATATATATGTTTAAAGACACTTTTAGCATAAATTAAATTATATTTAATGCATTTTTGAGAACTTAATTTAGGGATATGTTTTCCTGCTCACTTTTCGCTCATTGGAAATTTCCCTAGAGCAAAAGTAAGTATCGGAGATGAAGTTATTAGTCTTCTCTGGTTTAAATACAGAAAATTTTCTACTTCATGTACTGCCATCTCAGCAGCTTCCACTTCATTCCTGATGTTCTGCAGAGACATGTTGATATGTGGAGACACAGAACTCACTCAAATGTGGGCCCTTATATATCATACTATAAGTTGGTTCACCGAATGAAGAGACTTATTAGAGGACTCAGACTGGGGCAAAGGAAACATCTGAAAACAGTGTGTCGAAAGGCTGCCGGCAGATTATGCTCTCATTGGCTATCAGGAGATCTTTGGTGGTCCTACAATCCAATCCGTATTGGACTGTATGTTAGATTAGCCTCTCTAAATCGACTATGTGAAAAGCAGTCAAAACTCATCTCTACAAGCAAGCAAATAAAATACTGTGTTTCCCCAAAAATAAGACATACCCAGACAATCAGCTCTAACAGCGCCTTTTGGAGCAAAAATTAATATAAGACCCAGTCTTATATTATGTGAGACCCAGTTCTATATTATATTAAAATAAGACCAGATCCTATATTAATTTTTGCTCCAAAAGATGCGTTAGAGCTGATTGTCCGGGTAGGTTTTATTTTCGGGGAAACAGGGTATAGTTAGGGAGGATTAAAAAAAAAAAAACTATCTTCACGCACAAATTCCTTACCATACTGTGGGTGTGCATGTGTGGGAATATATGTAAATGGATGCATGTATGTTTTGAGAAAGTAACAGTAGGGCAAAGGTTTCCATCATAACCCAATGAGGCAGAGACAGCAAAGGGCCCACCAATATCCATTCTCCCCTTCTTCCTTAGTAACAGAGCTTTTTTTTTTATTCTGGCATGTTACTACCCAGGATAAAGACTATATTCCCCACCCTCTCCAGCATATCATGTGGCCATGTTACTAAGCTTTGGGCAATGAGATGGAAGAAAAAGAGCTGTGTCTCTTTAAAAGGAGAGTGTTGTGTTCTGTTACTACTTCCTGCTGCAAGGAATGCTCATCTGATATCTGGAGCTGTAACTGCTATCCTAGACTAGCAATAATTTTGAGGGTAGAGGTCAAGAACTAAGATGTGAGAGTAGAATGGCAGAAAAATCCTAGGTATCTGATAACCATGGAGCTATCACATCAGTTCTGGATGCTTATCTTTAGACATCTTTTTATTAAAAAGTGAAATAAACTTCCATTTTCTTAAACCACTGTTATTGTAGAGATTTCTATTACAAGCAGCCAAAACACTATTCCCAAGTATCAGATAGAAATATTTATAAAATATTTAATGTCTTAGAAAATACAGTAAACATTTCCTTCTAATCATAGCTATAATTACTTAGTTATTACCACTATTTAATACCCACTTTATTGACAACAGTAAATAGTAAGATAAAAAAATATTTTCAACACTTAAAAACTAGACATATCCAAATGTATTCTAAAACAATTTATTATTTCTAATGGAAACAAAACGAAACAGCAAGGGTTGCTACTCCATTAATTTTAAAATTTATACTCCATAAAAAAAAAAAATAAGACAATGTATGTATGTGCAAAAAAGGAATAGTGTATATTACCTCATGTATATTTTATCGTGCTATCCTCACAAAATAATAACCCCATATCAGTAAAATAGTATTATTAATCCATAGAAAGAGCCATAACAATCATTTAAACAACATATGCCAAATAATGTACATTAAAACAAGAAAGTAAAATATAAAAGCAATCGTTGACATAATTCAAAAAGAAATCATGCATTTGGGGTTGATTTCTTTGTTAAAAACTTTATTTAATAAGAAGCTATTCTTATATTGCACCCAAACAATAACACAGAATTTACCACCAAACTATTTCTTTCAAGTAATGACTAGCTTTCAGGTAGCTAAATTTTCCATTCTTAATATCCGAAAAGCAAAAGCATTTGCAAGTTACTAATAAATGCTGATACCATAGTTTAAAATAAAAACAAGTCTAGCCAAATTTTCATTTGATTAAGATAGAATTGTTTAAAAAAATACTTACGGGGGATATGTTAGCATTAGTTTCACAATTAGAGGCAACGACACTACATTTTTTATAAACATCGATCAGGTCTAACATGTTACTATTTTTTAAGAAAGCATCGTAAGTCCTCCTAATGTCCTCATAATGGTCAATCATTTCCATATTTTCAACTGGTAAGTTCAATTTCTCATGTAGTAAGTATTTCCAGGTCAATAAGACATCGCTGAGAGAGACTGTAAATTCTCCACTGTGCTGAAAGAGACAACGCCAAAAATGAAAAGATAAAGTTGGGTGCCAGAATATTAACCATCTTATAATTGGGATGGAAAGTACAAACTGAATTTTGTTATAGCAAAGTATACATTGAATTCTTGTGGATTTGAAACGGACATCCAAGTTGAGCTATGGAATAATTTTAAAACCAGATATAAAAGAAAAATTTTCATGATTTTATAAAATATGAACAACTAACTATGGTAAGGTTGCACATGACAAAATTGACATATAGTTATTGTCTATTACCTGAACTTTACTAAATTTCTTCTACACAAAGCGGGAGAATGGGTAGGCACTGAGCTGTACTTTGTACTAGTGAAGAGGGAAACATTTGATTCTGTTAATATTTGGTTCATTTTAGTTCTTCTAGCTAATCTAGTATTTTTAATCTCTTACTTAAAACTGTCAATGCCATAGTGGAATTCCACATAAGGGTTAGTCTTAAAACGTGATCATAAAATTAAATTTTTAAAAATTATGTTTCATTTCTTTTTTTGCCATTGTTTTCATTAAAATTTATTGGGGTGCCAATGGTTAATAAAATTACATAGGTTTCAAGTGTACGATTCTGTAATACATCATCTATATATCACATTGTGTGTTCACCACCCTTCACCATATATTTGACTCCCTTTACCCTCTTCTATAATCTCCCCTCCCCCCTTACCGTCTGGTAACCACTAAACTGTTGTTTATGAGTTTTTGTTCTTTGTTTGTCTTATTCCTTTCTTGCTTTCAGTTTTATATGCCACATATTAGTGAAGTCCTATGGTTCTCGACTTTTTCTGTGTGACTTATTTCGCTTAGCATAATAATCTCAAGATCCAACTATGTTGTCGCAAATGGCACTATTTCATCTTTTCTTATGGCAGAGTAGTATTCCATTGTGTATATATACCACATCTTCTCTATCCAATCATCCATGGAAGGGCACTTTGGTTGTTTCCATGTCTTGGCCGCCATAAACAAAGCTGCAATGAACATTGGAGTACATATATCTTTACAGATGTTTTCAGATTTTTTGAGTATATACCCAAGAGAGGGATTGCTGAGTCATATGGCAATTCTATTCTTAATTTTTTGAAGAATCTCCACACTGCCTTGCATAGCGGCTGCACCAATCTACATTCGCACCAATAATATATGAGGGTTCCTTTTTCTCCATAGCCTCTAACATTTGTTATTATTTGTCTTGTTGATGATAGCCATTCTAACCAGTGTGAGGTGATATCACATTGTGGTTTTTATTTGCATTTCTCTGATAATTAGTGATGTTGAGCATCTTTTCATATGTCTGTTGGCCATATATATGTCCTCTTCGGAGAAATGTCTATTCAGGTCCTCTACCCATTTTTTAATTGGATTGTTTGTCTTTTTGTTGTTGAGTTGTATGAGTTCCTTATATATTTTGGATATTAGCCCCTTACCGGAGACATTGTTTGCAAATATCTTCTCCCATTTGGTTGGTTACTCTTCCAGGGAAAGAAAATATCATTGCTAAAACCTTGGGTCAGAGAAGAATTTTGATTCTTCCCCGCTTCAGGGACACACTAAACTTTTGCAAAGGATTGCTAAAAAGCCATAGTCAGGTTTCTTACTATATATTGTCAGATGTTACTAATCAAGCAAAATTTTCTTTTTTTCTCTTCTTTAATATCTACATGATAAATTAGTTCAGTGGACATTTGAAAGCATTTTTTGATTGCATTCTGCTCCCACTTTATATCCCAAATATTAATAATGGTGCCCTCCAAAAAATGTCAACCCTAATTCAGTAAAAAATCCTAACTACTCCTTTCCAATGCTGCATGAGTATGTGGTTTTGTGAAATGTACCGATGTTGCTCTCTTCCACAGTTAAGCTCAGTTAATATGTTAGCAGTTTCTGCTAACACCTAAAACTTTCCAATAATTGTATTTAAAGATGGGTGGATATTTAAATAGAACTATAATTCACTGGAACTAAATTGTAACATCAGATTTAGCCAATGAAGAATAACAGGAAGAAATCAAACAGAACCAAATAATATAGTACTATTTCTAAATATCTGACTCTTTCAAATCTATATCTTTGTATCTCTTATAAAAACCAGCCACATTTTCTAGTTACTATCCAAATTTAAGACAAAGTGTACAAACCGCCTTAAAATAATTAACTCTTTGCTCATCCATATGAAAGCAACTAAGAAAATTATCCTTATTGTCTTGAGAGTGGGGACCTGTTGAGTCATAGTTATGAAAATTAATTATATTTCATGGAACTAGTTCAATAAACAAAAAAATCAGCAACTCTGAAACCTTGGATCCATAATCCAAACACAAGACCGATTTTCTAATTTCTCAGCATTGAATCAAAAATTTTATACTTTACTTCCCAATCCCACAAAGGTTACATACTACAAAATCTCCAAGTGGTATTTAAATTAAATAAACCCAGTTATTTAGAGTTTCAACATTAATTGTTTTATCTCAAAAATTCCTATAACTATTTTGGAATAACATCCTTCATGTTAAAAACAAATTAAGATTTTGCTGAATGTAAATGTACAATTTATTCTCTCATTTTGTTGACTAGAACTAGTTCAAGTGAAACTATGCAAGCTCTTGATCTTGTGAGAAAAGGTTTTGACTAGATTAACAGTGTTTATACTGGGATTGTAAAAACATTTTAAATCCAAATAAAAATGCACTCTAGATATCGGTTTTCATGATCAGGTGCCCACCATGACAGCATATTCTATTATTCAAACCAGTAACAACTGATTGAGAGAGAGTCTGTGGTCAAATCAGAAAATGTTTTGCTAGGAAAACATGCCAGCTGGCTAGTATCTGAAGGAAGTTCAAAATGTTCAATGCTTTAATTTTTTGATGGACATAAGGATTGTATTTCACAAGAATAAAATGAGAAAAAGCAAGAGTCAGACTTTTTTCAGAACACTTGCACTTTGTATATTTTACCAAAGTTATTTATAATTATTCAAAATTTGAAGTAAACTTGATGTTTTTACCTCACTGGGATTTTTGTTATCAAAAGAGAAAATATAGCAGTCTACATAAGAACATTAATTGGCTGTGTGAACTTGGGTAAGATACTGAAATCCCCCGGGTCAGTTTCCTTGGTTATAAAATGAGACTATACAGGTTAAATAACACCTGATAAATCGTAGGTAATAAAAAATGTCAGTTTCCTTTCTTTTCCTATTCAAAGTAAAATAATTGTTAGTTTACTGGGGGAGGGGTGGTAGATAAATATAATACAAGTTTTAAAACTATTTCTTATGATGTTACTCTTAAGTCATTTTCATATCTGACAGTCAACCACAGGTGCTGTGATTGTTTTCCATGAAGTTATAAAATTAATCTTTGTTTTATCCAATAGGGCATTTTTAAAGTTTTTAAGGCTTTTTAGGTGAAAAATAGCCGTTATAACATAATTGCCAGACGGAGTCAAACTATGAAGCCAATTCCAAAAAAAGGAAAGGCCTAAATATTATTTGCAACCTAATGAAGTCATATATACGTTCCATATAATGAAGTAGTGAATGAATCTATAACAGGTTAAATCTTTAGCAGCATAAAACTGCCAGAGAGATGTCATATGATTTAAGCTAAAATATCTTCCTCCTTTGCCCAAAACCTAAAACTCAAAGATTATTTTCTTTTTCCCCACTAAAGCTATTAAAAAAACAAACATGCTAATAGACTAACAATTCTACCAGGTATTCAAAAGTTTTAGTATAGTCAAATTCAGTTATAAGGACTATACTTTAAGGACTCATGTTCTGAAACTTCAGAGAATTAAAAACCTAAATAGACTGCACACACAGGGTGCAAAAGGTAGGTTAAGGATACATACAAACAAGTCCACCCTTTTATTACTGTATGCCGCTTATGAATGCACCTACAGGCATATATGTATATTGTTTCATATTGCTGAGTGACTTGGTAGTCTGAGCACAGCTGGTGATGCCTGAGCTAACTCTGTACATGGAGAGTTAAAGCAAAACTGAACTGCAAGCCGCCATCTCCACTGCACACATGCACACATCTACACAGGCTGTGAAAAGCTCAGTTGCAATTCACCCCTCCTCCTTTCCCACCCAGAGTCTGAACTTTCACAGTGAATAAAGTGAATTAACAAGTAGAAAATTAACAAGTAGAAAAAAACCCGGCATGAATGCTACATGGACAAGCCCTGAAGGAAAATTGACTTGGATTATTTCAATATGTCAAAATTTTTACAATGAGAACTAAAACTTTTTAGGCTATATTCTAGTTAGCTTGTTGATATACTTATTTTTTTAATTATTCATAAACAAGCAAATAAACAAGAGGTAGTGATTTGAATATGCTCTGTTTGATTCCAGAACAGCCTTCGATCACTAAACAATAGTGATTCTTAATAATTGCCTCAATTTGTCTCTCTCCTTATTTCCCAGTGTATGGTCATCAAGATTTAACCTTCAGCTAGCCCGTTCCACTTAAACAACATCCTCAGAATCTATTGCTTACCTTAATACATTTCTTCAGATTATTAAAGAAGGACAGATTTCACAAAATGCTCAAGCAGTAACATTGGCAAAATTTGGATACAGATTGTAATGGGGAGCAAAGGAAAGAGACTGTACAATGACTCTTAGATTTAGTCACTGAGTGAACGATGACACAGGCCACTGAGACGAAGAATATGAATAGGAAGGTAAGCGGAAGGAGCAAACAACGTGGTCCAAAAACTGACGGGGAGACAATAATGGGACATTAAGGTAAAATGTCCAGTGAGTCCTTCATCACACCAAAGCCAGACTCAGTAGAGAGGTCTGGCACATAACTACTGGTGAAACAACATAAGGGAAGTATATCCAGTGGAAGTGGGTAAAATGGAGCACATTGGAAGCTATCGATAAAGTGTATAACAAAGAGAGTACCTAAAATACAAGTAGAACACTTTCAACGAGTAAGAATGAGATGAAAGCAACTAGAAAGCAAAATAGCAAAGGATAGAAACAGTTTAAGAAGAGGATATCCATATGATCAACTAAGCATTTAAAAAGATGTTTAAATGCTCCAGTTATCAGAAAAATCAAAATGAAGTCCTTTTTCTCTTTTCTAATGAATTTTGACAGCATCTAAATTGGAGAGGTAAGAAAATGGTATTCTACACCATTCACATAAACGTAATTCTAGCAGACAAGTTGAAGAGCAGCAGGGTAGTATCAAGTCAAATTACAGAGGCATCTATCATATGACCATATGGGACCTAGAGAACCTCTTGTTCAGTGAATAGACATCTCATTTCAGTGCAGAAATGTTTGTAATATTAAAAATTTCAAACAACCCAGAGGACTGAAAATGAATAAAATATATTAACAAAGGATGACTGCTAAAATTAATGAATCAGGTCAACTTTTCCATCAGTACCTGAAGAGGTCTTGAAAACAATGTGGGATGATAAAAACAAGATGCAGAAAGAATGTATAAAGAATGTATGCCATCTGTTATAATTGTATAATAGACACATTAACATACACGTATGTGTCTGGATCTGCAGATAAACCCCTCCTAGTAAGAAATAGCTAAAACTACAGGAGAAAATAGGAAAAGCATGACTGAATTGTCCGTAAGAGAAATTACAAAAGGTCAAAAATAATAAGAAGTGTCAATATAGAGGGGTAAGCAAATGGTGGGGCCTGCATTTCCCTGGTATCTACCAGTCCCTGGCACTCAAGAAAACCTGGTTTTTATGAAACCTGAGCACAAAGTTTAAGAGACAGAGCTGAGTACAAAAAAGGCAGGAAGCTGGACCAGAGACTTTCCCTGCCCATACAAGCCAAAGCCTCTAAAGGCCAACTCTCTTATAATATGTCCAATAGAAAAAAAAAATATGCATGGCGGAAGGTGGTGGTTAAGACACCTTCCTGTGAAGGCATTTCTGAAGTATCCTCAGTATGTGCCTACTAGCTAATTTCTGCCGAGATGGGGACAGCACTCATCTACCTTGGCATAAAATTGGAGGTTTATTCCCTGGAGAGGATAAAATACAGCCTACAGACTGAAGGGTGCAGCTGAGGAGAGGAATACCTGAATGAAAACCATAGGAATCACATGACAGTTTATATTCTAAATTTTGACACCCCTTTCAGGCTCCCAACACATTGCTAGCTCAACTTCATACGATTCATGCAGGAGGAAAGAAGACTCTCTTCTGAGGAAACTGTTCCAAAAGGGATTTCCGAAATATATCACATTAAAGCACCCCCTCCGCCAACCAAATGGCCAGGTCAGATCAGGATGACAAGCCCTAACCCTGGACACAGAGCGTCCAATGAGCATTTCAGTGACTCTAGTGGCCCAGGATCATCAGGGAGAAAGTCTCTAATAGGAAGAAAGGAAATCCTTCCCAAATAAAACTAAGAAAAACAAAAAACTTAGAGGAAACAGATTATGTAAGAAGAAAAAATACCTCAACAAAATATTATTAATAATCTCAAAGGAGAAAATACATCCTTGAAGCAAGAACAGTATATTTTAAAAAGAGAGATAACAAAACAGAAGAGCTTTTGGAAATAAAAAGGATAACAGCAGAAAATCCAACAATTATCAAACCAAAAACTATTAAATATTGAATATGTTACTGAACATTGGTTGGAAGAAAAGCAAAACAGGGTGAATGAATAAATAAACTGATAAAGCCACACAATGGAAAATTATTCACTGTTAAAAAGAAATGAGCTATGAAACCATAAAAAGTTATGGAGGAACTTAAATGCATATTACTAAGTGAAGAAGCCAATCTGAAAGGCTACGTACTGTATGATTCCAACTACATGACATTCTAAAGAAGGCAAAACTATGGAGGCAATAAAAAATGGTCATCAGGGATTGGGGAGAAGGAAGGATGAATAGGTAGAACACAAAGGATTTTTAAGGCAGTGAAACTATTTTGAGCAATACTATAATAGTGGTTACAAATCATTATACATTTGTCAAGACCCATAGAATGTACACCAAGACCAATAAAGACTCAAGTCTGCTGCTTACTATCAAATGGTTCATACAGAGTAATAATAACAATATGTACATACATGTGTATATTTTTATTTATGTATACATACAAAAATATAAAAGAATGGTATTGCAAATGTGACAAAATGTTAATAATTGGTGAATCTAAATGAAGGGCATAAAGGAGTTCAGTGTAGTATTAGTGTAACTGTTCTGGAAGTTTAATATTTTTTCAAAATAAAATGTCAAAAAAGTACTACTTCCATTTTTTTTCAACAAACCTAAGTAAAATTGAATTTTAACAATGACTGGAATTAAAAACGAGGAGCAAACAAATTGGACATATAACTACGATCACCATCATCCTGTCAGCTACACCGGTCCTTGCGCATGTTCCCAAACTCTTCTCTTTGGTCTCCTGCCACAGGACCTCTGCATATGCTGTTCCTCCATCCTCATCTTGCCCCCCACTCATCTGCCTAGTTAACCCCTCTCTTTCCATTAGGGCTCCGCTTGATCTGACCAGGTCAACTCTCTGGTCTCATAGTATCGTCTACATCTTCTTCCAACAGGTATAATTTTGCATTTCTTTGGATTCTTTTCTTCTTAACGTCTGCCTCACCTACGAGGCAATAAGCTTCAGGAAGGCAGGAGCCATGTCTGGTTTGCTCACCATTTTTTAAATAACTCCAAGACTTATCACACTGCCTGGTGGCACATAGTAGAAGCTCAAAGAAAAAAAAAGAAAAGAAAGGAGAGAAGAAAAGGAGGGAGGAAGGAAGGGAGGAAGAAAAGAAATCTGTGGAAGGGAGGAGGAGAGGAAAGAAATTAATATTTCTATGAACAGCTATCATTGGCCTCCTTGCTGTTCCTTGAACATGCCCTTGTTATCTGCTGTTCCCTTTGCCTGGTAGTCCCTTTCCACCTAAATCCCCATGACTAGCTCCTTCTTCCCATCTTTCAAATCCGTGCTCAAATGGCAACTTCTAGATGAGGTCTTTGACCACCCTATTTCAAATTGCAAGAGCTCCTCCACCCCAAACTCCTTCTACTCTTTAGTTGGATCTCTGTTTTGCTTTTCTGTGTCGCACTTATTATGACATAAAATACTAAATATCTTACTTAGTAGAGTATTATCTATTTCTCCCGACTAGAGGATTAATTCCATAGAAGCAGGGATTTCCTTCAGTGCTATATTCCTAATATTTAGAAAATTGTCTAGCCCCTAGTAAAAACTCAGTAACTATTTGTTGAAAGAATGACTGACTGACTGACTAAATAAGAGAATTTTGTCAAAATTTTTCTATGTTCAAAATGTATCTTCATGTACATTGTTTTAAATATGCAAAACTGCCAACTATCCATGCGTAGGAAAAATCATCTCTTGTTTTAAGATCATATAATTCCTAATTTTTAGGTGTTAAAATATTCTTCCTTTTTCAAAATGATGGTTCTAGTAATTATTTTTTCCTCAATGGCCTTATTTGCCAACATGAGAAACGTTTGAACCGATCAACGTCCAATTTTTTTTGGAAATTTTACTAATATATGAAATCAAAAAGCCTGTATTGACATACAGGATTGCAATAATACATCAGAATGTCATTTCACTATCTAGCCCAACAGACCCATGAATACCAATTCCACCCTTCCAAAATCTTCTTCCCTAGTCAAGACGGTTCTCCTTCCCATCTTCAAACCATCATGATTTTGATGCCCCTGGCTGCTTCTTCTGAGCTTTCCATTCTTTCATTCCTTCTTTAAACCCTTCCCATCCAAAGACTACCCTTCCTTTATACTATCTAAAAGTCCACAAGTCTTTCCTTACCACTCAGCCTACATTTATCCTTCTTTCATGGGTACACTTCTACCCCTTTAGGTAGAGCTCATTCCAAACACTAGTTTGGGCCACACCAACTACATAAAAATCACTTCAGGGAGATTAAACAAAGATGATTTCCATAGTCAATGCAGATTAAGAGAATCAGAATTTCCAAGATTGGGACACAGGAGCCAATATATTTCAAAAGCCCTCCAATTATTCTGACTCATAGCCTGGCTTAGGAATAATTAATCTATACCACAGATTCTTAAATTAGTCGTAAAATACTTCGCTTATATTTAAGTAAACATTATTTATGTGTGCTTTCCAGAAACTTTCATCTCTAGAGACGAAAGGAAGTCATAAAATAAAAATAATTTTTAACCCTAATCATATTAGTTGCATGTTTAACTTAGGACTTCAAACTAAACATCAAATGTGCATATCCCCTATGTTAAATTATACATAGGAAGACCTTAATTTCGAAACAAATCATTTCAAATCCAAGAGTAACTTTTGATACATATATGCAGAAGCATTTGTGAATGTCCATTGATATTACCATAGGAGGACATCTGTTGCAAAAAAAAAAAAAAAATGAATGTAATGAAGTTTATTCAAATGGGCAGCAACCAAAATTCACTCAAAAAAAAAAAAGTTAACCTAAATACAGTCTACTGACCTGTTTGTTGTTCTCTGCCATGCAAAGCTGCAATGTCAAGAGCATGGAGTCTGCACCACATACAGTAGTTCTCTCCGAATCACAAAGTGTGTGCCAATTCCTTCTGAAGTCTTTAATCATATCCAAGACAGACTTCTGATTAAGCACAGACATCCTCTTAAATTAGGACAGAATGCAATGTTAAAAAGCCTTATTCTAATTGGAAATTAATATTTAACATGTGTAGCAAGCAGAGTTAGAGAAAAATAAGTAATAAATGAGAGGTCATTTCATATTTACTAAGATTGCTTTTAATTAAATTTAGGAGAACAGAATAAAACAATTTCTGCCCAATCATATTTTCCTCTCCTTTCATTTCTTAAGCCAAATCTTTTGAAACAACAAAATACATCTTTCAATCTGAAAATTCTTACAAAACAGATATACCAATTCTACAAACTTATAATTATAGACACAGACATAGCTAATTAAAAATATTTGTTTTGAAATAGATGGTAATATCTGTGGTAGATTGGGGGGGGGGGGGAGCCAATTTCCTCCCATCCTTATATTATCCCCAAAGAGATGGTGTATTTTTCCACCCCTTTGAATCTGGGTCGGTCTTGTGACTTGATTTGGCCAATAGCATGTGGCAAGAATGACACTGTGGGAGTTCCAAGCCTAGACCTCAAAAGGCCCATGTAGAAAGGAGTTAATGCAGCAGGCCTGACTGCTATCCTTTCAAAGGCCTGCTTACAAGGTTGGCCCTTGGCTAGCGTCTGGGAACTTAGATTTCAGGGGGGTTTCCGGTAACAGTGGCTCACTGTGCCCACACTGTTTGTACAAACAATACAGTTTATGCTGAACACATGCTGCCTTCTCAGTCTGGAATTTTGGAACAGAGACAGAGGGTGCCTACGTGTTCAGCCCCAGCAAAAACCCTGGGCACTGAGTCTCTAAAGAGCTTCCCGGACAGACAACATATGTGTTGTCACAACTTGTTGCTAGAGGAATTAAGCAAGTCCTGCATGACACCACTAAGAGGACTTTCGGAAGCTTATGCCTGGTCTCCGTTGGACTTTGCCCCATGCACTTTCTCCCTTTGCTTATTTTGCCTCGTATCTTTTTGCTGTTATAAATTACAGCCATGAGTATGACTATATGCTGAGTCTTCTGAGTCCTCTTAGCAAACCAAGGCGGACTTAGCAAGACCAGGTGGTCTTGAGGGCCACCTGACATAAAACCTTGAAGCTTTAGTTCTTCCTCTCCTGCTATTCTCAGATGTGGAGAAGTCCAAGCTAGTCTACTGGAGAGGTCATGTGAAGGAGATCCAAGGCGCTCCAACTGACAACCAATATCACAGAAACGTCAGTGAGGTTATCTTAAGACTACCTAGCTCCAATCAACCTGCCAAATGAACTGCAGCCACATGAGCGATCCCAGAAAAGGCCAGCAGAACGACCTCGCTGAGTCCAGCGCAAATTGCTGATCCACAGAATCAGAAGCAAATACGTTGTTTTAATGCCGCTAAGTTTTGGGGTGGTTATACAGCAATAGATAACCAACAGAATAGGTAATTTAGGAGCTTTCTTGGCGCCAAATCCTTTTTAAGAGCTTAAGATTTATTACCTCATTCAATCTTCACAAGAGTCCTGTGAGGAAGGTCTATTATTATCCCCATTTTACATCTAAAGAAAGTGATGCCCCATATCACTCAGCTAGCAAATGGTCAAACAGACCTAAACCCAAGATGCCTGCCTAACTCCCTAAGCTGTGCTCTTTAATCACTATGCTACCTAACTTCTCCTGATAGACAAAAGCCTTTTTAAATAACTGGATATAGTTCCAAGGTTTTACATACCTAAGCCTATGTAAGGCATTCAATTCCTTTCTCTGAGTTTACAGAGATGCCTAAAAGTTTGGGGTTTTCTTCCTACTTTAAATATCCAAGTCTCCAACATATTCACAGATCATTATCTTATTTTGGGCATTTTACCATACACATCCCATTTACTTACTCTTTCTGTGATTTTTTTTCTTCTTTTTTTATGTGGCATAAACAAAATCCCATATATTTACTGTGTATCTTGGGTTTATGTGATAAAAAAGAGGGGGGCATTTAAAAAAAAAGAAAATGGGCATATGCCATTTACAGAATAGTAATTCATAGACATAATTAGCGATGTCACTTAAAAATACAATTATAAGAATGTATATTAAAGTATCTATATAAATACAAATCCTAGTAAATAGCTAAGAATTATATTTCTCTTCAAAATATCCCCCTAGCTCTCCTAAGAAAAAAAAAGCTTCGGTGATGTGATCAATTTGTCTAAAATAAACCTTTAGTAGTAAATTATTCACTGGTATTATTTAAAGGTACTGTGAGTTCAGATTGCTAAGAATGAAGACTAATCTGGAATTAGACTGTTCTAAATCCTGGCTCCACTTTCTAGTTGTAAGATCTTTACCAAGTTATGTCACTTCTCCCTGCCGCAGCTTCTTTGCACTGAAAATGAAAATATTAACAGTTCCTATCTCACAGGGTTTTGTGAAAAGTAAATGACACAAATATAAGACAAGCTTTTAGAACAGTGCCTGGCACACATAAAAGCCAAACATCTCATCCAGGAGTCAGCACACTTTTGGGAAAGTGCCAAATAGTAAATATTTGAGGAGTACAGGCCATAGCCTCTGTCACAACTACTCAACTTGACCTTGCAGTGTCCACGGACAACACATAAACAAATGAGCTCAACAAAACTTAATAAAAACGGAAATTTGAATTTCATATAATTTCCACACTTTTTCACACGTCACAAAATATTCTTCTTCTTTAGATCTTTCTTTTCCCCCAACCATTTAAACATGTAAAACCCATTCTTAGCAAGGGAAATGGCTATTCAAAAACAGGCAGTGCCCAGGATTTGCCAACCCTGCTCTAGTCTCAGCTCTTCCAGTAGCTAGCTAGCTGTGCGAGCCTAGTCAATAAGCTTCACACCTGACTGCCTAGGTAGAGGTATCATCAAAGAGAAAACAGGAATAATACCTTCCAGCCAGTTTCAAGGAGTCAATGAGAATGAACATGCACTCTGAGTGTCAGGCTGCACTACACAAAAACAATAGAAGGCGGCAGCCATCATTACTCTTGTTCTAAAAAACTGGATTAGAAGCTGTACTAGGCCAAAAATTGAAAAACAGGAAATCACCACTGGGGAAGCAGTGTGAGATGATTAAAAGAACTACACTTTTGAGTCAGACAGACGAGGGTCCACATCCAGGGTCTCCCATTTATTAGCTGTATGCCTTTCGGTATTTAAAATCTCTGATGAGTATTTATGTCTTCATGTACAAAAAAGGGGAGGATATCTCCTACTTCATAAAATCATGAGACGTCAGTGAGACAAGTAAATAATCCACCTAGCGCCTGCACTCAGTAAGTACTCAATAAAAAAATAGCAGTCGTTGCTGCTACCGTTATCATTGTCAGAATGTGTGCCCTAAATGTCCCCTGAGAGAACATAAAAGGGAAAGGACGAATGGAGCGAATTGGAGTCTGCCTATGCTTTGGGAGTGGGACCCTGGCTTCCTGCCTAATGAATCTAAGTAGGGCACTGAGGGCCTCAGTCTTCAGCTCCACTCATTACTAGACACGGCAAACTCGGTTCAACACACCCAGACCCAGTCAGGCTAAAGAGCGAAGCCGCGGCACAAATAATACCCTAAACGGTCACATGACGCCTGGCTGTCACCGGAAAACTGGCGGCCTGAATCGCCACTTAACGTGTGACAGGAGGGTAAGGAAAGGCGAGACTCACCTGGCTCGGGGGAGAAGCTGGAGGTGCAAATCCAACAGAAGTAAGGCGCCGCCCAGCTGCAGTCTCTCTACAGTTCGAATACTCCCGGGTTACATTTTAAATCTCGCGGGAGCGTCTGGGAGCCAATCGCCGCGCCCGCCCTCTGACCCGGAAGCCGAATCGACGCGAGCCGCGGGAACCCTGGGTGGAGACCCGCTACCCTCTGGCCGCTTCCCGGTTTCCTCTGGTGCGTATCAAGGAGCCCAAGGGGTCGCGCCGCTTCGCTACCGAATGCCTCAAGCTCCCCGGGCGGTTCTCCACCCCTCTTCCCTCCGACCTCGGGCTCGGGGAGGTGGTAACGGGGTCTCACGGGGCCTGCCTGACCCTGGGAGAGGCGTCGGGGCTCTTTGCAGTAACTTCTTTTATTCCCTCCCTCCTCTACCCTTCCCGTTTTAGAGGGGCGAGTGCAGCCCGCCCTGTACTGCGAGACCCTGATCATGTAGTGAGATTGGGCACTACTTTAATGGGCAGTAGGGGACCGAATATCCTAACATCGAATCTTTTGCACTTCCCATACCACTGTGCCTCTGAGGGCATCTCACCTGCTGGTCACCCTTAACAAATGTTGTGTCCAGGACGCCCACTTGCGAGAATACTAGTTTATAGGCACCCAGAGGTGGGGCTCATCTGAATCTCAGTAAATACTCATCAGGCACTTCATAATGTTTGTTGCCGAGCCCAACTTTTCAGGACCACTGCATCCAATTAAAAACAACAACACAACTCTTTAGAATCGGTAAATCTCATCTGGGAGTGCTACTTCCAGAGTGCACACCAGACCACTATAGGTTAGTTGACTTTCGTGCCTGGTTTTATGAATATTATTTTTATATTACACATTTTGGCACTCCTTCCAGATCCTGTATTTTGTATCTGCCAATGTTGTAGAACTTTCACACTGAACCTTAACTTATCCCTGGATTGTGAGCTCCTTCAAGGTCAAGAGCTCTAGCACTGGTGTCCAGCACATAGTAAAGTTTTCAAATTCTGGGTTGTCTTATGAGCTTGGCAAACTAGTTAATGTACTTCATCTTGATTTCTTCATCTATAAAATAGGAACCATTGGTAGTACCTCCCTCTTAGGTTTATGCAAATATTTGGTGTGACAATGTCAGTAAAATGCGTAACATGGCACCTGCAGTTAGTGCTCTGTCAATGTTAACTATCATTAATTATTTATAAATATATCTAGTATTAAAGTGATTTCACCTTCATGTACTCTTTTAGACAGTCTAAACAAAATTATGGTGATTTATGCTGCAGGTAAAATTCACAAAGTAAATAAATACATTAACTTTTTGAGCTGTCTTTGGAATTTGCAATACCCTGTTCTTATTTTGATTCGTTTGCTGAAAGAGTAACATGTTGCTGGTTTCTATCCAACTGTATCTGTGCTGTAATCCACAGTTTCGTGACCTTGTGCAGTAGAAGGCTGTTTTTACAACTGCTCAAGATTTGACATACAAGATGAAGCAAGATGCCACAAGAAATGCTGCCTACACTGTGGATTGTGAAGATTACGTGCATGTGGTAGAATTTAATCCCTTTGAGAGTGGGGATTCAGGAAACCTAATTGCATATGGTGGCAATAATTACGTGGTCATTGGCATATGTAACTTTCAGGTTAGTGTACAAAACTACAGAGAATCACAGTGACACTATTTCACTGATAAGAAAGGTTATACAAACTTTAGTAAAATTTTCCAAAACTTGGAAAATATATTAAGTTTGAATGTTAAAAAAAAAAAAAGACAGACATGAAGAACTACAGAGAAAGACATTCTCAGTAATATATGCCTGAGATTCGTGTAAACATTAAATAGTGAAAAAGAAGAATATAACATTTCTTGTTTGCCTCATGATTAGAAATGGAATATTTTCACAATTGAAGGTTGTGATTAACTGACTATTAGTATATAGGGAAAACACCAATTAAAGTAGATCTAATTAATTATTTAATCCAATTTTTCTACATCCCACTTTGAGAAGGAAACAAACTAATGTTGAGAGTCTAAAAAAAGATCCTCCAGGAGATTTTGTAACTCATGATTTCCTTCTTTCCTATTAATATGCTCTCATACTTTTCATCCACCTAAAGCATACATCTAGAGTATACAAAGTATGGAATCATATTAATTGAACAGGGAGTTTAGCATAGTCATTAAGACAGTGAACTCTGCTGTCAAAATGCCTATGTTTTTACTCCTGTCTGGCTTTACCTCTTAATAGATATATGACGGTCAGCATGTACTTAACCTCTCTTCTATAAAAATGAGGAAAATAATTGGGTTTTTGAGAATGTAATGAATTAGTACGTGTAAAGTTCGTGGAAGGCATCTGGCACTCTTAATACATGTTTTAGCTGTCATTGATTTGGTCAACAGTGACACACAGGC
Organism: Rhinolophus sinicus; assembly: GCF_057876585.1. NCBI lineage: Eukaryota > Metazoa > Chordata > Mammalia > Chiroptera > Rhinolophidae > Rhinolophus > Rhinolophus sinicus. The sequence goes on from NC_142501.1 coordinate 19,073,290, forward strand.
ACAGACCCATATTTAATCACCAAACTTAAGATTGCTTTGTGGTGAGCACATCCATGTTTTCTGACAAGAAAGCAGTTCTACATGTAAGAGAGACTGAACAATAAGGGCTCAACTATCAGGAATCGCTGATTAATCTTTTACCAGAATGTTATTCGTAGCACAGTATTTCTCAAATTAAGGTTAATCAATGAGGTAATTTGAGAGTGACCAATTTTCAAAGATTTAAAATAACTTTATCTCACTAGAGTGATATAAACATTGTAAATAATATTTCCTCTTTATTTAGGAGGCAATTCAGTATCTTTCAATGTTTTGACATCATAAATGTAATTTAGCACTTTACAATAAATGTCTAAAGTTATACAAAATTAGACTGCATGCATATTTATCCTAAGGGGAAAGTATGAATAAAAGGCTTCAGTTTGTTGGTTTCTGAGTAGAAATTATTCCACATTGTCTTTTAGGGTTGGGTTAGGAATTTCTAGCTTTTAGGCTAAATCTGACTCTTAGACTGACTTCAGCTGGACTACCAGGTTAGGATCATAAAAAGTCACATGATTAAGAGAAATGATAAAACACTTGAAAATGTGTGTTTTTCTACAAAAGAACCTACAAGAGAATAAAGCAGCCCCCTGTAGTTGAAACTGTTTACTTCATTACTTTTTAAATTAATGGCTGTGAACATAGAATTGTATTCAAAAATACTGAAAAAACATTAGGTGTGTCTCTAGTTTTACATTCAGCTAAGAAATATTGAGAAAGTCAACAAGGAAAAAAAAATTAGGAAAAAGGTATGGCAGAGGTGATGGGTAGCAGAACGAGAGAAGTTGGAGCAAAAGAGGGAAAATGACAAAATGAGAAAAAAGAACTAGCAAAAACATTTGTAATGCTCCATTATGGTTTGTAGGCATATGCATTCTCCCTGTTGATCCTCAGACCTGTGAGATTGGCAGTGTAGGTCTTATCCCCAAACTTCCTAAGGAAAGAGTTGGATTTTTATTAATTTGGCAAGTAGTGAACACAAATTATATTCTGTGCCATGGACTGGAGATATGATTAAACAACTGTTCCTGTCCTCATTGCGTTTCTATTCTACTTCAGAGAAGTTCACAAATTTGTGTAACTGGTAAATGAAAAAACAAGATCTAGACCCCATTTTTAAACCCCCTTCTGTGCTGCTGCTCAGATTAAAGCCATGGTTCAAACATTTTCGGAGGAGAATTGATTTCTAATAATTTGCCCTTGGGGGTTCAGAATAAATTGCTGCTTCCCTTTGACGTTATTTTTTACCTAATTTAACATTACTAAACATTGTTCTTATTCTTTCATGTTAGAACCTTCAAGTTCCATTGCACCCAATTTCATGCCTCCCACTTGCCTTCAGAGAACACTAAAGGTGAATTGAAAGATTCCCACATTCCTCTCAAAAAGGCAATCCTCATTCTAAGACTTAGGAACACACTGCCGATTGCGTGAATTTGAATTTCAGCAAAGCATTTTTCAGAGTCTCATGGTAGAAATTGAATCTGATGGAAATTTGAGCCGAATGATAAGTAGCATTGATTGGTATCAGGCATTTGAAGTGCAGATCAGGTTCGGGGAACTGGTGATAAGTATGCTAAAAAAAAACAAGGACGTTGCTCTCAAGGAGATGTTTAAATGTAAGAAAATTTTATAAAAGTCCTGTGTGTAAAGGGGAGAGGGAACATGAAAGTTTCCTTTCAAAAGGTCATCAATAATGAATCAAGTCCTCTGCTGGGACTTGGGTGAAAACACTTGATTTAGGCAAGTACATTCAATTTATATAGAACATGAAGCTGAGACAAATACCTAATGCTTTGAATAGCAGACTCATTTAACAGTTCTTTTTGAATGTCGTGTGCCAGTCTCTGCTCAGAATGCAAATATTGTGTAATAGAGTGAATTAACGGCCCACTTGAACAAGCTAGAATTTAATAAAGATGAACATAAAGTCTTAAAATCATGACTGCTAGAGCTAAAAGGGAGAATTGTGACTTCTGGTTTTTAGTCACCTGGATGTCCACCATGAATCAGCGCAGTGATTCAGCTGCCAGAGGAGCTAATTCAGTGCTATCCAACAGAAATATAATACGAGCCACAAATACAAATCTAAATATTATAGTAACCACATTATGAAATTAATTTTTTTATCTAGCATATCCAAAACATTTTATGTACAACCAATATAGAAAAATACTAATGAGATACATTCTTTTATGCTAAATCTTTGAAGTCTGGTGTGGAGTTTGCACTGTATAAAGTGTACACATCTCAGCTTGAACTACTGGCCACACAGCAAGTGCTTAAAAGCCTCCTTTGGCTGGTGGCTACTGTACTGGACATCACAGCTCTGTATCTTCTGTAAATTGACAGTAATGTTTAATGGGTATCAGTTCTCAGTAGTGTATTAATAATTCAAAGGAGATTATAATTATTTAAAGACATATTTCACAGTGGTATTAAAATGTTTAAAACTCACATAAAAAAGGGATTAGACTCAGTGGTAAATATATTTTGTAGTATTTCTCAGTTCTGTTGGAGTGGAACTGCTGCTTTAAGACTGGTGCTGAATCTCCTCCTTTGAGTGTATTCACCTAGGGGGAATCAGCTATGGCCAAGTATTTGCCATCACTGAAATAGACTTACTCTGTATGGTTCCAGAGAGCAAAATTTAGAGCCATGAGTAGAATTTACATTGAAAAAGATCTTGGTTTAATGTTAAAGAGAACTACCCTCAGTTGGAATAAGCTCCCCCAAGAAGTAGCCAGTTCCCTCTCACGGAAAGTGCTCAGAGGAGGGTTGTGCAGTGTCCTTTTTCAGATGTGGTATTAGAGATTCAAGCATTCGATGAAAGAAGTGGACTAGGTAAACTTTACAGTCTTGTCTAACTAAAATTCTGTATTTGGCTTTAAATGGGTGGGGTGGGAAGGACTGCCAATTTCAAATCCTTAGAATAGCCCTTTCATCAACTTGGCTTTACCCCAACCTCAAATATGCTGGAGCCTCGTATAATGATTTGTATTATAGCAAGTTTTCCAAAGTATCTTAATTTCCTGCCTATACAATACTGCCTACACCCAAACTAAACCCAAAATAGCATTTGTCTGCCGATACCACACACACACCCTGGCCTTTTAGTTGGCTCAATGGCAGACATTGCTGCCAGGAAAAAAGGTTTCACTGGTAATACATAAAGCTCAGGCTATACCGTCCCTGGTTTTCTTCATCCCACGACCACCCAATAACTCCATATATACTTTGGATAACAAATCACAGGACCTAATTGTCAACACCATTGTTACAGTAGCAAAATAATGTGTGTTTTGATGGTTAAAAACTTCATATTTAGAAGATTGATTTGTCAAGTGTGGAAAAATAGATGTAACCCAAACTATGAAGTCAACTGTGATTAGGCTTCTAACATTATTTTAAAATTGCTTAGTGGTTGCTGCCTTGGCACATCTGGCTATTAGCCATACAGTTATTATATACACAAATTATGAAGTAATAAAATTTGACAGTGTTTTTCTTTTCTTGATAAATGCATTTTTATCCTGTTTTCACTTACAGAAAAATTTTTTGCTGTTAACTCTTAAGTTCACCTGAAATGTAAATTTATTTTCAAGGGTTATCTGAATTATGTAGAGAAAGATATGTAATATATTTGTGAAGCGACTTCGCTAAGATCTCAAAGGCTATCCTGGAAAAATCAACACATCCACTAGATTCGATTAAAGTATATGGTATAAAACTTTGCATTTAGATTCAAGATGAATGGAATTCTTAAAACCATCCATCAGATAATTCCATTCCGTGTAGGTATTCTATTCCATTAAATATCAAGTTTCAGCTGCTCTAGATTTTTTTTCCCTGATATTTTGTATTCCTATACATTTTTATAAAGGATAACTATAGTCACTTAATACAAAAGGTTACTTGGGAAAATTTGTCACATAATTTTTGCTTTCGTCTCTAGACCCAGTTACAGTATTGATTTAAATAACAAAACCATGATTTATTGGTTTTTAAAATCATATTTTAAATTTATAAAATGTATTTTAAAATATGTATTAAAAGAATAATTAAATAGATCCCTGTATACCTACTACTTAGCTTAAGAAATGGAACATTAGCAATTTTTTTTGAAGCCCCCTTGGGTATTCTTCCCTTACTGCCTTTCCTTCTCATCCCCAAGAGGGAACCGTCTGAAATTTTGTGTTGGTGATTCCTTGCTTTTCTTTATAGATTTAACCATATCTGTAGGTGTTGCAAATCAATGTTTTTCATGTTTTAAAACTTTATGTCAATGAAATTATTCTGTATTATGTCCTTCTATAGTTTGTTGCTATTGACATTATATTTGTTAGGTTCCTCCATGTTGTATATTATACACTGTCCCAGTCTGAGTGAGGATGGTGTGAGTGGCTCCCTGTGATGGGAGGGCATCCTGTCCAGGGTGGGCTCCCATCTTGTACCCTGAGCTGCGGGGAGAGGCTCTTGCCACCCAGGACCCTTAACTGGAATAAGCAGGGTTGGAAAATCATTATCTTGTTATTAATCTTTCTTACGTGTATGTATAGCTTATATTTATTTCATTGTTTAATATTAGAAATGTTTAGAGTCTTCTTTAGAAGATTGGTGATGTTTTTGTGACCAGAAATATGCCATAGGAACTTAACTCTTATTTATATCAATTCGCCTCTGGTGAAACTGGGCTCATTACACATTGTTCACAGGTTTCAAGAACCTGTCGATGACATTCAGTGAGGACTTACATGGCCTCCTGACAAAGTCTGCATTATAATGAAATACACAGTAGTGTTTGTTCTCCTAACTTATTATAACATTTACTATGTGTGTTTAGGAAGAAGAAGCAGACATTGAAGGAATTCAGTATAGAACACTACGAACCTTTCACCATGGAGTCAGAGTCGACGTCATAGCTTGGAGCCCAGAGACGAGACTTGATTCGTTGCCCCCAGTAATCAAGTAAAGTTTAAAATTATTAAATGCAGTATTTATTAATGTCCTCAGTTTTAAGTGATCTAAAGCCTTTTATCGTTAGAGACTTTTTTCCTCTGTTTGCATTTTCCCCGACTCTAGATAGTGGAAGATACTTTAACATTTGCAATTATTCCTAATTTAATTCTAAATTTGTAATTTAAATATGTAGCCGTGGCAGTGATGCCTTGAGCACATGTTTGGGCCTAACTACAAAGCTCTTTACCTGAGATTCATCTGAATCATTTCAAGTCTTCACAGATTTTTCACTGAGTTTACCACTTACTGAAAGTACAACTCTTAAAATAAATTTGGTTGAGTTATCAATCAGTCTTACATTTTTATGTTTAACAGTACATAAAGCTGTAGTTCTGGTAAACCTTGGGCTTCAGTTTTTGTGAAAGCATTTGAAAAGAATGATTGCTTTTTTGAGAAAAAACTCTACCTGCTAAGGCCCTCTTCACAGGGGCAATAATATGTCAGATTATTTAAAGTCTGTTACAGAACACTAGCCTTGTTTCCACAAATGTCAAATCTAAAAAGTATCTTCTTTTAAAAAACAGCCTTTAGCCAACCATAGTTAGCTCTTATTGAGCTAACCTAATTTTTTTTAATTAAGGGATAATTTACATAGAGTGAAATTCTCAGCTCTTAAGGATACAGTTTGATCAGTGTTGACAAATGCATACACTTGTGGTATAACCCACTCACTGGTAATACACAGCATTTCTTGCACCCCGAAAGATTTCTTTGTGCTCCTTCCTAGTCAATCCCTGCACTCCATTCCCTAAAGCCACCATTGATTCAGTTTCTATTATATTACCAGAAATGAGTTTTGCCTATTCTACCACTTCATGTAATGGAATGATACAGAATGTATTTTTTGTGTCTGGCTTAATGTTTTTGAGATTCATCCATGTTGTGTATACCAATGGTTCATTTCTTTTTATTTTTGAATATTCCATTACATTGTAGAAATATACCCCATTTTGTTTATCCATTCTCCTATAAATGGACACTGGGCAATTTGCAGTTTTCAGCTATTATGATTAACGCTGCTATGAACATCTCTGTATACAGCTTTTAGTGGATAATATATGGTTTCATTTCTCTTAGGAGTAGAATTACTGAATCAGAGGGTAGATGTATGTTTAAAATTTTTTAAAAATACCAATTTCCATAGTGGTTCTACCATTTTATATTCCCACCAATAATGTAAGGATACCCACTTTACCTACTCTCCAACATTTATTGTTGTCAGTGTTTAATTTTAACCATCCTGTTTGGTACCACAGTGACATCTCCCCGATGTGAAATGAGTTGAGCATTTTTTCATGTGCATTCTATTTCCTATCTAAGGAATTTTTGCCTACAGTGAGATTGTGAAGATGTGCTATGTTTTGTTCTAGAAGCTTTAACAGGTTTTAGCTAACTGAATTTTGAATATCTCCACAATAGTCAAAATACATATGTCATTGTTAATAGCCAGTGTGCTGTTCATTTTCTTTTAAATTAAAAGGAAGTGTTCACAGACTCTGGAGCTAAAGAAGAGTCAGTCAGCAGTATGCATTCTCTAGCAGATTTTGATAGCTATAGAAACCGTGTTCTTCCCATGGTTTTGCTTGGCGCCTGTTTTCCTGTCCTCTTAATGGATTTGCTGTAGTGTTTCATCTTTTTTGTTGCTTTTGATAAGCTGCCTCAAATCCTTTTTGGGATTATGCCAATATAAATAGTAAATTCAAAACATTAACCAGCTATTAATTTTAAAAACAATAGTTTGAGAACAAGCTGACAGCACAGTTTTGTTTTCAAATAATTTATGTATTTTTATTATAAAAATAATACGTGCTTACTATATCAAATGCCCTTTCCATTTTTTTCATAAATAATTTTATACAATTTTGATTAAATTATATGTAAATTTTTATACTTCTTATTTTGCTTTACTTTTTTTCATAGTATTTCACAGTAAATGTTATTTTTTTCAATACTGAATAGTGGTCAATCAAGATAACTGAGGTGTAACTTTGTATCTCTCTTACCATCATTAACTTTTATCTTACAGTTAGAAAGAAACCCTTTCTAATGTTTTATCTTTAGCATTTAGTTGCCTTAAATTCTGTTCTCTCTCTCCCTACCTTCCTCCCTCTTTCCACACCCCCCCAAACTTGCTACTCTTTTTTCATACCCACTTGATGGAGAATAAACTGTTCACCTTACTTCAGCTCTGTGAAATTTTCTGGTTTAATTTAAGAATAACTTAATTACCCTTAACATGTATAAACTAAAGCAGCAAACATTTAGAGAAAAGTGGAACAACAGAGCACTGCCCATAAAGTTTTGTGGTTTGTTTGTTTTTATCCTAATAAAATTCTTTCATTAGTTTTCTTTTTAAGTAAAGATACTTTGACCCCTATAATTTCTTTGTTCTCTGGTGTTTTTACTGAAGTTAGCCTCATTTTCTACTAATACCTTCTTTACAAACCCTTTTGCTTGAGATATTTCTCTTAACACCTGCTAAAATAGCCTTTGTCTATTTTAGAAATGAGATTTTAAACAGAGATTTTGAAGTGATTTCTTTAGAACATAACTGTGAGGAAACCTGCTTTAGTAGACCCTCACATTAGTAATGTTATATAGCACATTTATTCTGGAGTCTCCGCTGAGTGGGGAAGTAATGAATACCCAAAACAATAATGGAACAAATTCAAAGGAAAACAATTAGGTAGAATAAGTTTTGTTTTTCAGTTTTTCTTACCTTTATTTGTATGTGTGAAATATAGCATACATGCCCAAAAGAGATATATATTGCTGAGGTTCTCCATGTACCCTTCCCGTCAATGGAAAGAGCTGTGGTAGCAGAGCTCTACCAACACATCCAGGTCTATAGATTAGGAGACTTGTTGTTATTTAAATTTTATTAAATAAATTAATTAGTTGAGGAAAAAATGGCTAACTTTAATGTAGTGAAAACTAAAGAAATTTAGATCTGTATGATACTCATTTACCTAAAACAACTGGAAATAAACGTTACTTGTCAACTTGTAAATACAATGTTTATTTCTTCCCCATCTATAATCCGACATGCTGAGAATCTAAAAATTTTAGGATTTAAGTTAAACAAGTTAAAAAAATAGTTGTTTATTGCTTACATTTTATTTTTTAATTGATGAACTACTAGCAAATATCTCAAAGTTTAGGGTCAGTACAAATAATACTCCAGTTTTTGGTAGATATAAAAATATCACCTTTTATAGGTATAAAAGTGTTATCTTCTTTCATCTAATTTAATTTATTTAGAGGAATAGAAAAGGTAAGAAGGCTAATGGATAACTGAAGAAGCCAAAGACTCAGGCAGATGTGCAACAGTATTTTTAATATCTAATATTGACCTAGCTAAAATGAAGATACTTTTTTAATATATTTTTTATACTTTTAAGAAAAAGTTAAGAATTGAATTCATAATTTGTAATAAAATTGTACACTTTTGTTATTGAAGAGACATAGCCAGAATATACTAATTTTTGTGTGTTTTCACAAAAAATAATTTAAGTACCTTTTACTTTCAGTAATGGCTATATAACATATTTTACAACAGCCACACATACCCCTTCTGCCCAAAAGAAAGCATGATTATGAGTTATGAAAGTAGCTGTAGTGACTAGAGTGGGGATAGACAGGAGAGGAGCTGGAGAGCTTTGACTTACAGAGGCTGAAAGTGGGTTTGTTTTTGTTTCTTTTGCTTCCAGATTTTGTACTTCGGCTGCTGATATGAAAATTAGAGTGTTTACTTCAGATCTTCAAGATAAAAATGAATACAAGGTATGTTGAACAGTATAATTTATAAATTTATAGTTTATTTTAAAACATATATTTATTTTTGCTTTTTTAATTGGATTTACCCCAACTTAGAATAACTTATGGTCATCTTTAAAGTATGTAATTCACGGTCTCATTGACTCTATTTTAGGCTGTAGTATCTAGGTTCTTAGTAAGGACTATGGATTATAAATCTGATATCACTTGATGAAATTCAAGGATTAGGGAGGCACAGCAAATGAGGGAGAAATAAGAAGTCATAGTTGGTATAGTAGGACTATAATAGACATGAGCACACTTTGAATATGAGTCAAACTTCAAGGAAACAAACCATCAGTACAGCATAGCACACAAGGCAGGGTTACAAACTGGTTAGGAGCTGGGACACAAGAGCCAACAATGTGGGTTTGAAGCCCGGCTCCACCACTTTAGTAACAGTGGGACTTTGGTCACCTTCCCAATCTCTTTGTGCTCATTTCCTTATCGGTAAAATGGGATAATCATAGCATCTGCCTCATAGGATTATGAGCATTGACTGAGCTAATTTGTATAAAATACTTAGAACAATGTTTGGTATATAGTAAGCCTTAGATATGTGTTTTTTTATTGGTATAAGAAATTGCCCTGTAAAATAAGACAGAAAAGAACAAATAGAGTTGACCCTTGAACAATACAGATTTGCATGGGTCCACTGTTATACACACATTTCTTTCAGTAAATACCTGTACTGTTTTTGATCCACTGTTGGGAGTCCACGGATGTGGGTCAATGCATTGATCTATGCCATTTTATATAGAAGACTTGAGCATTCGTGGATTTTGGTATCCACAGCATGGGGTGTGGGGGGTCCTAGAACGAACCCCCAGCAGATACTGAAGACTTGAGCATTCGTGGATTTTGGTATCCACAGCATGGGGTGTGGGGGGTCCTAGAACAAACCCCCAGCAGATACTGAGGGTAGTTAAGTTTTGGGGGAATCAAAAATTATACCTGGATTTTTGACTGTGCAGGGAATCAGCACCCCTAACCTCCATGTTGTTCAAAGGTCAACTGTACTGTGTGATCTCATTTAAAAGTTAACTACGGAGTAGAGTGGTGGTTATCGGGATGGGGGTGGGGACAATGGGGAGATGTTGATCAAAGGATACAAACTTCAAGATGAACAAGTTCTGGAGAGCTAATGTACAGCATGGTGAGTATAGTTAACAATGCGTATTATATGCTTGAAAGGTGTTAAGAGAGTAGATCTTAAGTGTTCTCACCACAAAACAAAATGGTGATGGAGGTATTAACTAACCCTATGGTGGTAATCATTTTGTAATATATATGTGTATCAAAACATGAATGTACATCTTAAACTTAACACTGTTACTTGTGTCAATTATATCTCAAAGCTGGAAAAAGAAATAACTCTCAGTTTGAATTGAAATTGCATAATGTTTTTTATAAGAACAGTATTGCCTTCTTGGCTTTCTAATAAAAAACGAATAATGTTATGAAACAGATAAACTGTAATGTGATATACAGGTGATGTATTACAGAATTGTACACCTGAAATCTATGAAATATATGTAACTTTACTAACAGTTATCACCCCAATAAACTTAAAAAAAATCAGCTATAAACCTGTCCAATAATTTAGAAAATAGTGAAAAATATGCTCTAAGCTATATGTAACGGGCTATATACAATTGTACAATAATACAGTGTACTATATATTTGCTAATTTAAGGGTACCAGTGGTAGCCCAGTGTACAAATGGCACATAAAATTAAATTTTTTTTTACTCCATCAAAAGTTAATGTGCTAGTTACAATAGACATTAAATATTTAATATTAATTTAGTTTGTCTTGTAGGCTGTGGCATAAGTTTTAAAGAATGATATGGAGGACCTAGGTTTATTAAAGTTACACAAGAATGTTTAAATCAAATCCTTTTTTTTTCCTCTTGATATATTTCTAAATAGTAAGCAGTTTCAAATAGGACCACTCTATTAATCTTAATACTGAAATCAAATTTTTGGAAGGAACGAGGGAAGCAAAAACAATATCCATTAAAATGTTTAAAAATCTGATGTTTGACAGATCTGTTTAAAGATTTCGATTATAAAGATTTAAACTAATTGAACCTTGCTTGCTCACATAGCCCTCCATCTTACATCTTCCCCTTCATTCCTTCTGTGGCCAGAAGAGGATTTCTGGGTTGTCTTGATTGTGGGCTTATAATACTCACTATCCCCACGGCTGGCAGTCACCTTGAACAAGTGAATAAAGGCCTTAGAAGGTGATGTTCATACTGTGTTTATTAGTTAGCATTGAATGTGCAGAGCAGCAGGTATGAGATAAATAGTTGAGGAGGGCTCTCTCTCAGTGCCCCTAGAAAGTTCTCCTAGCTTTAATTTTTATTTAAGCTTTATGTAATAAGTAAGAACGGAGGTGATATGAGGACAGGTACAGTAAAAAAGTGTGTGTGTTTTTGTAAGAAATGCATACTAGAAAAGAAAGATCAAGCTAATAGCAGTGTGTTGAATAATCAGCTTCTTTCCAAGATAAACCTTCCAGAAAAGTGGGTGTATAAATCATGCTTTAAAAATAGCAGATTGCTTAAGAAATATTTATGGAAAAGAGAAGCATGCAGTGAAAGCTTTTAAGGCAGTGAAGTAAAAAATACTAGGTAGGAATATTGTAGATTTTTTTCCCTGCGTTCTTACTAACTTTTCCCCTTATTTCAGATTTTAGAGGGCCATTCAGATTTCATTAATGGTTTGGTGTTTGATCCCAGAGAAGGCCAATCAGTTGCAAGTGTGAGTGATGATCATACCTGCAGGTATATTGCTTATGATACAAGCACATTTTTAAATTTTCACCTTTAATAAGAATTACATTTTTAAAATTAGAGAAAAATGTACTTTCTATATGTACTCCACAAGCTGTTGTAAAAGAAGCATACTTCATTTAAATTGTAAGTATGACACAAGCATGAATTTCAAAACCAGTGAGTTAAGTTCTCATCCCAGTTTTGGAAACTTCCCTTGCTGATTCATGGGTACCTCTCTGCCTCTTATTGTAGATTTGTGCATGTATGAAATCTAAATATGTATATTGAGTCAAATTCTCCAATATTGGGCAAAAGCAGTAGGATAATAAAAGCCAGTTGCTATATTGTGAAGTTATTTAACAGATCCTGTCTGATAAGTTAGTGTTTATTAATAAATTGTGAATCTTATATACTTCAAGACTCATGGGAAACTTAGTATTTTGACAAATTCGAAGGTCTCTATAAGGTTTTCTGTGTGTATAATACATTTCAGTATCACATTCTTCCACCTCACCCACAACTGAAACAGATGAGGTAGCTATAACATTTTAATAGTGCCTGAGGCTAGAGAATATCACAAGTAAAAAACAAGATGAAGAGCCAGAGTGGGAGGTGGAAGTAAGCTATGGAGTCAGGAGTGAAGTCAGTGAATCAGTCATTATAGGAAGGCCAATTGCTTCATTCGCTTGAACAGTAGTGTGAGGGGGGAAAAAAAAAAAAACCACTGCTCTGCAATTTTGCATTTAGTGTTAATGTTTGACAAGGCAATGACAAAATCATTAGTATTTATAAACACTTGTACACATACATAGCTATTAAATATGTGTCCTTTCACATTGGAAGTAAAGAGCCTCTAGCTGCTTTTTAAATTTTAATCTTCATAAGAGCTCATCTTTTTAAAGTTATAGAGTCATAGGCCATTATTCTTTATGTACTGCCTGTTAAAATTTTCATATCAGGGACATGAAAGATTTACACGACATTAAGATTCTAGGGCCCCAAGTATTACAAAACCAAGTTTATATATAGACCTGAAGAGTGAAAGGGGCCATTTTTAAGATAAAAGATTAGATCACTAAAAATAAATAATGACATTATAGTTCTCTCACACATGGATTTTCCTCATCACAAGCATTTGGAAAAATGAAACCTGAGGAGGGGGAAATGAGTGTCTTTGCAAGCCTCTGAATACTGAAAGAGTGGCCTCTGAATACTGATCAAGAGCCAGAGAGACCTGGGATTACATTCAGTGGTCTATGATTATTTTCTTACTTGTAGTAGACTTTGGGATTTTTGTAGACTAGTAAAATTGTCCTGAAATTTGGGGGACCAACAGAGAGTTGCCAACTTTTTATTTTGTTAAGTAATAAGAATTTTAAAAGTTCTACTGCCTTCTGTTATTATAGTAACTATAAAAGAAAGAACATTAGTACTCTAAAAAGGACAAAAGGCTTAACTTCAAAGTAAGTCCTTTAAGTTAAATAAATTTAACTTTTTGAAAAACTCACTATGTTGCCCCTAATTGTCTTATTTTGTTAGACTGTGGTTGATAGTGTTGTTCAGCAAATACTTGTTCTCCCTTCCCCCCCCCCCCCCCAACACACACACAGAAGGAAGAGAGTTTTCCCCACTCCCTTGGGTTGACCCGTGTGAGTTGTTTAGGCCGGTGTAATGTTAGCAGGTCTGACACAAGCAGAAGCTTGGAATGTTTTACTTGGTTTGTCTTGACCTACTGTGTCCTGTCTGCTATAAGGTGAGCATGTGCTAGATAGCTACCGGTCCCAGAATGAGAAACACATGGAGGAGATATGGCCCCATCTGGCAGTGTGACATAGAGCTTCCCACAGGCCCGTGAGCAAGACATTTATGCTTATTTTTGTAAGCCAGTGAGATTTTGGAGTTGATAACATCAATGTAGCAATAGCTGGGGAGCTAAATTTAGAATTCATCAGCTTAGTTTGCCAACCAGAAGTAAAGGACAGCTCTGACTGGTTATTAAAGTCAAACCTCTTGGGCCAAAAGGTAAACAATATAGATAAGATGTTTAAACGAAACAGAAGATTCAAGTCAACCAAGAAGTTTCAAGTAAGGAAGAGTAGTAAGTATCATACAGTCTCACAGGAACAAAGGAAAGAAGGAATTCTGAGAAGACAGACTGCAATAGAAAAATGTTTCAACTATCTTTATTATCTCACAGTATAGAATTGCCAAGTTACAAATAAAGACACCAGCCAAATAGCAACTGTGTAATTTGAGCACAGGAGATAGCCATTTACATCCCAGGAACCATTCCTATTACTGTACTAAAGTAGTGCTTCCTATAATCTCAGTCTGCATGGGGAAGGTACATTGGTGAAATCCTCGTCCAATCCTAGTCAAAGCCTGTGTCATCCTGAGAGTAGTTTTATATTCAGGTAACTCCATACTTAAAAAAGAGAATAACTAGACTGAAGGTGAGTAAGGAAGTAGAGGATCTGAACAACATTATAAACCAACTAGCTCAATAGATGTATGAAACACTGCAAATACTCCCAACATCAGCAGAATACACATTCTTCTCAAGTGCACACAGGACATTCTCCAGATAAAACCATGTTAGGCCTCAAAATAATCTGAATAAATTTTAAAAGATTGAAATTGTAGAAAGCATCTTCTTTGACCATAATAGAATGAAGTAGAGATCAGTAACTGAGGAAACCTGGAAAATCTACAAATACATGAAAAGTAAACATCACACTCTTAAGCAGCCAGTGAGTCAAAGAAGAAATCATAAGGGAAATTAGAAAATACTTTGAAATGAGTGAAAATGAAAGCACAATATGCAAAATATGGGATGCCATAAAAGCAGTGCTCAGAGGAAATGTTATAGCTACAAACACCTGTATTAGAAGAGAAGAAAGAACTCAAATCAGTAACCTGATTTTATACCTTAATGAGCTAGAAAAGAACAAAGAAAACCCAAAGCTAGCAGAAAGAAGGAAAAAAAGATTAGAACAGAGATAAACAAAATAGAAAACAATGGAGAGAATCAATGACTCCAAAAGTTGTTTCTCTGAATCAGTGCCAATTAAAAAAAATATTTATCTGATAAATTGAGTATTTTGATCTATGCATATTTTATGATGTTTGACTTAGGCATTTCTAAGAGACAGACAGTATTATAATCAAGTAGGACATTTGTGGCCTTAGGGACACCATTTCAATATAATCTATCCCCTGAACGGGTTCATAAAGTTTATGTATTTTATTGAAAATTGCCAAATTCTGAATCCGACAGAATGAAGATCGTTCTCATTTTCACTAGTATGTCATCTATCCATTAAAAAGTTGTCATTTGTTTATCTCTTGTTATAGAAAACAAATAAATGTATAGGCAGTAAATTAATGTATAGATTAGCTCGTTCAGTCAGCAAATATCAAGTGTCTGCCACATGCCAGGCACTGTGCTAGGTACTTGGTAATCACTGATTTATTTTTAAACCTGTAAATAATAGTTTCAGAACCATTTCAGGCTTCTCTAAGACTGACAAAGGTATTTATTTTCTATATATGAGTTGCAATATTAATAAGTAAATATGATTAAATATTGAGTGCTTTACTGTATGCTCACCACTATGTAAATGTACTTAATTTTTGCAACTCTGCGATAAGTACTGGTTTTATCCTCATTGTACAAGATGAGGATACAGGGCATAGAGAGGCTAAGTAACTTGTGGTGAGGACACAGCTGTTAAGTAGAGGACCAAGAGTATCCGGCATCTGGCTCACCTGCACTCACTCTTAATCACTCACTCTTTAGCTTTAAATCACTCACTCTTTAGGGACAATCTTCAACTTTATCCTGAGATGGTGTTTGTCTCTAAGAATATTTTAGATCTTTCTTACTTCTCTACATTCTGTAACACAGCTATTCAAACTATGAACCAAGGTGCGACTCATAATATTAAATGTACTTAGAGAAGAAGACAGATTAAATTTTATAAAAGATTCCATCTAGTTTTAGTATTCTATAATCTGCAAATTTATAAGAAAATTGAATTCTCATTTAAGTCAGTGGTTCTTTCCCAATCTCAATACCCCCTTTTTTTTTAACATTTTATAATGCCTACTATACAATCTGAAATGAAACTCATAGAAAATATCACCTATCAAAATACATAATTACAAAAATTATTATAGTACCTTAATTGTATTATACATTTCTATAAAAAAACAAGACAGCACAGTGTACATATACTCAGATGTGACTATATAAGAAGACATAGTGAGGTAGTCTTTGTCCCTTTTTACAATAAATACATTTGAATATCAGAAAAATAAGATAACAGGAAAATGTAAAGCAGAGACAAGGCTGCCAAGCCACACAATTCCAGGGATTTGGTTTGCATAGTATACAATGTAAATAGTGCCATCTGGAGTCCTGCAGTGTCATAGCCCTGAGCACAACTAGTTTTTATCCTAAGATAAAACTCCTGTGTGTAGTAACAGAAAAAAAACTAAATGTGGTAAGTGAAAGAAGGAAATAATGTTAATCAAAATAGAAATAGTAACACAAAGTGTAGGATGTCAAGTTGAAAAAATAAGGGAGGATGATCTTGCAAATCAGCCAGTTTTTCATATGGATGGTATTAAAGTAATTCACTGTTACCCCATGGGTGGAGAACTAACAAAGATTGCAAAAAAAGCATCTCCTATCTTGAAATGTGGCCACTTTTTGAAGTATTTCTAAATTTCACTCTGACGTTCGAAAGTCATGTAGAATGTCTACCATCCCTGTTTCTCATTCACCAAATGCCTGTAGGACCCCAATTATTAGGACAATCAAAAAATGCCCCCAAGGTGTTAGAACCACCACGTCTTGAGAATCATTGATTTAGATAATAATATGTGACCAGGCACTATTCTAAGTGATTTATATGAATTAATTCAATCCTCAAAACCCTTGTGGTACATCCTCTTATTATTCCTGTTTTACAGATGAGGATCCCAGGCAATGTGGTTCTGAAGCTTTACACTATTGTGTTTCTAACTTACGGTTCTTTAAGAAGTTTTCATCTTTTTACATTATTGAAAAAGCAGCTGTTCATATTACCTGTGTTTTAATCAAAAGCAGGCATTGTGTAGTGCTTAATAAAATTGATAGAATTGTACTTAGAGGCATATTTACAGAAGTGTTACCTTCTGCTTGTGAAGAATTTATAATTTTTGAAAGTACCTTTGCTAAAACAGTAGTACCAGTTCTTGAAATGAAGACGTCATGTTCCTTCTTCATACTTCTTTAACTCAGTTTTCGGATGTGGAAGAAGAGGAAAAAGAAACACACTTTTCTCAAGGACGAGGAGAATTATTCTAGAGTAAACTGCCCTGGCTCTTTCACTACAGAGGTATTTTGCGGAGTCAGCCATGCTTTACTGCCTTAGCATCATCCCAGCGCCTAGAAGAGTGCTCTTGCGGCAGGTCCTCAGTGAGGGAATGGGTGAAGGAATGAATAAAACTATTTGTCACCACATCTTTAGAAAAAAGATGCCATTACCAAACAAAGCATCTGACAGGAGATGTGTTTAAGAAAGAAATTCCCAAGTAAATCATGGGATTGCAAACCCTTCAGCCTCATGTTCTATACCATGTCCTTTATGGCCTGTCATCATATCTATTATACCATATGCAAATACACACATAAACATACATACATGTACACATATCTACATACATATGCACAGGAAAATGGAAATACTAGTATTCATAATTATGACCCAGAATCAATAAAAGGTTAAAATTATTGTAATATTTGAGAAGTAAATAAGTGCATACTCATTTCGAAAGATTTATTATCCCCTACCTCCAAAACAAGGTAAAAATGGTGTTTAAGTATTTAATGGGTTAAGCTTATTATTTTAAAAACTCACTAATACAGAACATCTCATTCCCAGTCAGTGCCAAATAACAGATGTTCTTGTATATTAAAAACAGTACCGTTCTGTAAGAACAAGTCAGATCAACAAGTATTTATTAAACACGTTTAGTATAGCCAACATTTAGTACTTTGGGAAATACAAATGAAATAGAAGACTCAGTACTCACTGTAACTACAAAGGATGTCCGAAGTAAGCCCCTGTCCTCCTACTCCTCCCCTGCAAATATCTTTTAAAATATTAGATAAAATTTATGGTGAAGGAAAATTGGCTTCTAGAAACCAAAGAATTCTTAGTTTAAGAAGAAGATAATAGAGGCATGTAATGTGCCATTCACTTTGACTGTAAAATATGGCATATTAGTAGTTGTCATGTTGTGGCTGTCATCATTTTCTTAAAGAATAGGAGGAGTGGGGTATTTAAAAAAGAGAGTAAGGTCTCTTTTTTTTTTTTTTTTTTTCAGGAATATAACCCAATCACTGGATAAGGGAATACTAAATAACTTAAGATATTCACTAAACCAATAGTATCGTTTCTTGAAAAATTTTATGAGAGGAAAAAGAATGTTTATCAAATGTTTTCTCTGTACCCCATGCTAGCTGAGTGCCTCTGTTCGTGTATATTTGAGAGTCTTCAAGAGCTATAGATAAGATGATTGTTCTTCCCCCACCATCACCCCAATTGGGATCACAAAATATGTGACCTATTTAAAAACACTCCTTGTGGGAAACGGAAAGAAGGGGAGGGCCTTCTGAAGGTAGGCCAATGAAGCATTCCATGGGAGGTTAATCCCCATTGAGAAGCAAATAAACTGCATAAATAATTCTAGGTACAAAGTGAGATCAGGAGAATTTATATTATTCCTTATAATGTCATGGTTAAATAATGCCAGAAACAAAGTTCTCAGCTTTTCTTCTAAAATTCTCTCTAATTTTTAGTAACATTTTGAATCAAGATCAGTTATTGCATAGATGTAACAAGAGCTTTATTTTAAGAATAATTAAAAGTAAGCAGTTTGTGTTGAGTTTGGTAATAGTTTACCTCCAGCGAACGGAACACAAGAATGTGTCTTTATAAGAACTATCCAAAAATTATACTAAAACCTGTTGATCACATTTGCAAACTCTTTTTAATTCAATGCAATGAAATAATACGTTAATGAAAGATTATAATTGAGTAAAAGTTATATAGTGATGAAAGAATTTTCTGAAATTTTATATGATCTTGTACTGGTAACCCCACTCTGTAGTAGTCAATTCTTTGTTCTCGCATGTGCCCTTGTGGATGAAATACAAAACCAGTACTTCATAAAGTGTATTACCATATCAGTGATTGCAGTGCCGTAAGCCTGCTTTATGTGGCCCTCGTGTGGTTGCAACAAGTGAATTGTATGAATGAGAATGATCTCCATAAACATTTTCAGGTTTATTTTGAAAGTCCACTTATGTGACTAATAGGAGTACTTTCCCTCATTTACAGCATATAGTCAGATTTTAAGTTATATCAAAATATTTCTTGGAAGTAATGAAGTGCTGATATTTCCTGGGTAGTATTACTCGTGTATATATATCTAAGAAAAATCCTTTTACTCTGAATTCTTTGAAGACGAAATCATATATGATCTGTTTGAAAACTACCATATGGTGTGTTGTTTGTAGTTGAGAGTTTAATTTTGAGGTTTATTTTTAAATTTGACAAAATTTCTCACAATTCCTATCCTTCAAAAATCTATTTATCTATGTAAGTTAAATAATGCTCGTATTTTAATTCTCCTCTGGGGTGGCCCCAGGTAGTTTTCTCACCTCTGTAATGAGACACTTGTAGCTTCTACTGAAAATATTTATAATTTCAAGAAAACAAAATGAAGCAACAACATGTAAGCTCATAAGATGTTTTTTAACCTCTCCAAGGCTTTGTGAAGATGTGTATAGTAGTAGATTATTTTTAGTATGGCATAGTTGGTTTATTAGTGTTATGTTTGAAACAGGCCACTTCCTTCCCTCTCCAAAACACACAGTCTTTGATTATTGACTGTATTTTTTACTCATTTTTAATTATTAAAGGGTAAAATAATAAATATGCAGTTATCTGTCATTTTTCACACTTATAAGTCTTCTTAATCTCAAATCAGTAAAATTTCTTGTAATCCATTTCTTTTATCATTAATACTATTAGTACATTAATATTATTTGCTTTGTAGTCTCAAGTATTAAAAAAAAGCAGAATTATGTGATATATAGATAATGTATTTTAGAATTGTACACTTGAAACCCATGTGATTTTACTAACCATTGTCACCCCAATAAATTTAATTTAAAAATAAAAATAAAAAAAGAAAGCAGAATTAGTCTAATCTTTTTTCTAAATATATTTGAAACACTGACACATACTGAAAGTACTCTTCACAAAATTCTTATTTTATACTATTATGCCATTTTGCTGGCCTCCACTGTTGAGGCTTTTTGCCTAGCTACCAAAGTTGTCCATAGTCTAAACCACAGGGCAACAGTTTCTTTATTCACCATTCTAATCTACCATACCTACTGTCAAGATTTGTCCATCTAATCCCTAGATTTGTGCTTTCACTTATATGGCTCCACACCTCTAAACTCCTTTTGCATTTAAAACCAGATATTTTAGCATTAAATTATTTTGTAATTTGTTTCCCTTTGCTTCCTAATTGTTTGTTCACTTACTGAGGAAATATACCATGTCTATCCCTGTTTTGAATCATCCATAGCATGATGAGTAATTTAGTGATTGATTATTTGGAAATGTGAAGGGGGGGAATCTTCATTTTGCTATCACAAATTCAGTGAAAAATATGTTTCTTGTCTAAAAATGGTGGAGGTCATAGACAAAAATCTAAAATTATAAATTAGAAGAAAATATAGGAGATAATTTTTCACCTTGGCTTAATCAAAGGTTTTAGATATAATACCCAAAGCACAATCTATAAATTTAAAAAAAAAAAAACAGCTAAATTGAACTTCATCAAAATTAAGAATTTCTGCTCTTTTTAAGAGTCTCTTCAGAGAGTTAAAAGATAAACTGCATACTTAGAGAAGATATTTGCAAATCACAGATGTGAAAAAATAAATAAATAACAATGTTGGAGGTCCCTTTCCTCCACCCAGTAATATTGTAAATAAAGTGCCTTCTCATCCTTATAACTACATCTCAGTATTACTTTTGTTCATGTTTTCATATTTAACTAATACAGTAATTCATGTGACCCAGGCATGTCTTTCAGATTGTGGTTTGTGTTTTGTGCCTTACCAGTTACAGAAGGCCAAATGAACACAGATGTGTCTTTTAATGTCATCCATTTCTTCTTTGTCCATGTTGTCAAAAGTATTTGGTAGCAGAAATTTCCTTCTACAATGAACTCCCTAACAGACAATGCGTGCCAATTAAAAGTGGAGTCTAAGCAAATAAAAAGAACAGAGTATTACCTAGGAGATTTCATTTTGAATTCTCAGAGAGAACATCTCCTATCTCTGTCTACGAATTGTCAATTTAAAAGGCCCTTGAGAATATCTAGGATATCGTCAGTATTTCAACACCCAATTTATGGAATCTTTTTATTAATTAAATGGGACAACTACATTTAAATAATATATGGTAGGAATACTTAATGCTGTGCTAAAAAGCACTCAGGCTGAAATGATGTAGCAGTAAACTACCAAATAATTTTAACAGTAAACTAGTAAAAGTAAAGTGTAATTCATAACCTTAGATCTGGATAGCTTTTCATCCATACGTTTTACAGCTACATCTAGGTGTTCTAAATAGGACCACAGAGTTGGGTGGAGTTGAAAATGTTTGTTACAATTGTAATCGAATTGGGTCAAAACTGTCTATTTTACTTAAAGAGTGATGCTATCTATACTCCAATGCCTTTTGATTCAGTCTGTATTACTGGCTTCATAATATGTCAGCAGATTACTTTAAAAGCTTTTTCTTTGAAATTTCCCTTGTAAACATTTAAATAGGTATACATGTATATTTCATATAGCTCCTGATTTTTGGTCAAGTTAGTTTAACTTGATAATGTTATATTTTTATACTTTTATAAATGGTCTGTTATCTTGCTATATGTTTGATTATGTGTATTAAGAAGGCTGTGTATGAACCCTTACAGCTTTTCTCTTTCTCTGATGTACACTTATCTGAAAAGTACGTTTCTGTGGTTATAATTAACTTTTAGGTAATTTTATTTATTATAAACAAATGTACTAATAAATTTGAAAATATTAAAATATGAATTTCCAAATTTATGAATTTTTTTTCCCATTACAATAGAAATTCTTCTTAGCTAACATGGTGTAAACCTGTAGTTGCTCAGATAAGCAAAAAGTCAGTAAACTCAGAAAATCATTTTAAACACGTTGCGTACGGCGGGGTTTAAATCCCTCATGAAGATTCTCGTGATCCATACGCAACGTGTTAAAGGAATGCCTACAACCTTGTTTTCATATACATCATATATGAAAATCTATCAACTGGCCATTTGCCCAGTTTTTGACATTAGGCCAGGTATTTTTCCTTATGACTCTGTGGATTAACGTTGGACCTCTTTTTTTTCATGAGCCACACCCATAATACAATGTCTACAAAGAAAATTACTCTTGCTAAGCAGTTTTAATTAAAATATAACTAGATTTTTATGATTTTTATAACTTAATCTTCTGTAATTGTCACATGTGCCTAATTTAAGAGGTTTTTTTTTTTAATTTAGAAACTTGCCTTTAGTTATTTGTCATCAACTTAGTTTCACAAAAACAACTCTCTCACCTTCAGATTCTGTCAGCTCATATAATATTATTTAAGTATGTACATTAATAAACATGGGTTTCTATCACAAACAGTGGTCTGCTAGTAAAGAACCAATATTCCCTCTTGGTGAGCCTACAACAAATGCTTATGTAAGAATATTAGAAAATGGCCTTGTTCTTATCAGTTCTACAGAGAGAAAAAGGAAGTCTGTCAGAAGGAGGTCAATTAAGAGAGCTTTTACTATCTACATTGAGTTCACTACATTTTAAAACTGATGCACATTTATCCATACATCAATACATGAAAATAACATCAAATGCAAGACAAAAGGATGATTTGAGAAATCTACCTTACAAGTAAGACCAACTGAAAAGTTGTATCTTTTGCCCTTTAGACAAATGATTGTTTTAAGATTGCTTTTGTCAGAAAATGTGTTAGACAAAGGTTAGTCTTTTTCAGTTGGTAATGAAAAAGAAATATGAGACACAAAAGAAAAATGAGGTACAGCAAAGTTGGAAAACTATTTGACAATACCTGCTAAAGTTAAACATATTTGTAAGCTATGACCCAGCAGTTCCACGCCTGGATATGTACCCAGCAAGGGTGTGTGTGTGTGTGTAGGGGTGAGTGGGTGTGTGGGTGTCTGTATTCACTAAAAGATACGTGCAAGGTTTATAGCAGCATTATTGATAATGACCAAAATTTGGAAACATCTTAAATGTCTGTCAGCAGTAGAATGGACAAATACATTGCAGTTTACTTAATTAATGGAATACTGTATACAACAATGAGAATGAACAAAGTTCCACAACATGCAGCAATGTTGGGAAGTTTCACAAACTCTAATGATGAGTGAAACAATGCCAGACCAAGAAAGTACGAGTATATACCATCTGATTCCATTTTTCTTGTCTTCAAACATGCAAAAGTAAGCTAAGGTTTTAAAAGTCAGGATGATGGGCACCTTTTTGTCAGAGGGCAAGGAAATATGACTGGAAGGAAGCACAAGACAGCTTTTGGAGTTCTGGAAATATTTCTTAATTTAGGTGCTGTTCTCCTTGACCATGTTTTCTTTGAGCTGTATGCTTAAGATTTGTGTATTTTTATTATGTGAAAGATATATCAAAAAAATGTGACTTTATCTGCTGAATTAATATTAACTAGAGAAGACATGTAGTAAAGACGCAGAAAAATGTGTTGAGCTCCACAAAAAGGATTCAAGAAGAGCTTGATTATGGAATTTTATCAAAAAGGGAAATAAGATTTAACAACTTAAAGTATACCATCTGTAGCTAATTTAGTTATGCTAACTATTTTTCAGCCCAATTTGTTGTATTTTGCATACTTAGTACTTGGATTATGCAACCACTAAGAATTATTTAATAAGCATATAATTATAAACCATAAATCATTTTATCCTACTCCTACAAAGTAATCTGGATCATCCTCCTCATTTTCAAGTCAGTTTTTATTTAAAAAGTATCAAGTTCTGTTCGGGATAAAATACTATTTCAAAATTAGAAAAAAATTGGTTCATTGGACAGAAATACACTTAATTGACCTTTTTCTGATAGAATATTCATATTTTCTGCCTCTGGTTTCCTTCATTTGAAAGGGAAAAATATTCTGTCTGGTATCTATTTATTCAATTCATATAATAGCAAATAAAAATCAAATACATATTAGAATAAGATCAAAACAATGGAGCCTTTAAGCCATTTTCTCATGGAACTCACTGAATTTGCAAGACAAATTCCCACTATTTCAATTGTGATAAAAATATTAGCCAAACCCTTTATTCTGCAAAAGGCAATAGAGGAAAGAAATACTCAGTTGCCATAGTTAATGATCTTATTCATTGTGTGGAGTGAAATAACTACATAAACCCTTGGTAGATGCAATTCCCCTCTTCAATTAAATTGTAATTTTCTCCCTTGTATAGTAAATATGGATGAAAAGTTGATTTGATAAGAAGAAAGTGTGTGGTTCTAAATTATCTAATCAAGTATATAATCATTTGGAAAACATTGATGTTGGTGTATAATGTTACAATATTTCAATATTGGAGACCCTATAATTTCCCTAAGGAAGAAAAAATGTTTGGAATAATGGGGTTTGGTACAGGATAGTAGTATGTTCAATAAACACATCTACTTTCTTTGAAGTAAATTTTTCCCTAGACTTTAAAAATATATTCTTTAAGTTTGTTGAAATTTGTTATGTTCCCTAAGAGGTATGAACTATAAAACCCAGAAGAAAAAGTCCAAGGCATTCTAATGAATGAGTTCAATGCTTAAGGACCAGAATTGTGTAGGCACTCTGCCAACCACCCACCAACTTCTGTCCCCTGCCATGCTAACACTGTGCCACACTGTATTGGTGAGATGTAACAGTGCCTACGTGTAAAGAATGAGCTGGAAAACTACCGTTTTGATTGGTGGATAGCACTTCTCACAACAGGTGCAATTACCGAGATTTCTGAGTCTTGATGTCCACCAGGGTGGGAAAGAAACTGAGATAGAAGGCCATGTCAGTGATTAGCTTGGTTCTTGTTACTGTGGATTTGTAGGTATTGAGGAGAAGGAGAGTGGGCGGAACCAAGTGTCTTTTCCTTCAACCCACCTTTAATCTGATAGCTATCAATCAAGGCCACCTTTGAGAAAGAGAATTGGGGAAGTAAGCCAAATCAAAAAGATGTAAGATAAGGAATAGCCCCTGGCATGGAAACCGAAAGGCAGAAGAAATAAGCAACTATGGGAAATTACTATCTCCCTAAATTTGTATCACCTCATACTAGCTTCTTTAATGTTATTTTGAAAATGTAAGCACTGGTAGGTGGGGGTGGGGGTGTGTGTGTGGCACCCCTGGTAGAAATTGTTAATTGAAATAATGTGGGATTGCAACCTGATTAGGTTAAGATTTTGCCCACAAAATGAGTATATGAATAATTTAATTTGGTTACTATGTTGCTCTGTTAAATTAACTACAGAGAAAATGTATTTGACTGTTTTTCCAAGATTATGGTAAAAGTTAAATTCTTCATACTACTTTCACATCTTCTAAAATAATTATAATTGTGTTACAATTTTCTTTAAAATGTATACTTTATTAAGTACACATGTCTACCTTATAATCTGTAGTTATTATCTTTGAATAGATTCATGGAAATTTTCTTTTTTTAGTAGTAACGTGTCAAAAATATTTAAAATTATACTCCTATTCTTTTCTTAGGATTTGGAGCTTGGAAGGAATCCAGACAGCTCAGTTTGTTCTTAATTCCCCTGGAATGAGTGTGTGCTGGCATCCGGAGGAAACTTCTAAGGTTGTTATTTATAACTTAGCTTTCTTTTATCAAGCTGAAAAGACATACATGTGTAATGCATGTATACATAAAGGGGGGAAAATCAATGACTTTTCCTACCTCAGACACTCTAATTGTCACAAATGTATTTAGATTAGCCTAGAGATCTGTACCTTAAAAGTTCTATATAATTTTTAATTTAATAACCACCACCCATAAATGGCATTTATTCAGAGTACACTTTCTCTGCTCTTTGCTAAATTACAATGTAAAAACTGACGCCCAGGCTACCTAGCAGCAGAATTTGTTTTTTCAAAAAAAAGTGAAATCCATGCTTGTGAGCCGTCCTGTATGAACAGAAAGCATCGGTGGCATAAGGCACATTCTACCTTGCTGCAGTGGTGTTCAACTCCTATTCAAAATAGAGCTTTCTAAAGTTCTAAAAATGTCAATTGGCCTTAACTCTTATTTCACTGTGAAGATGGGAACCGTTCAACAAGAGTTCTCTCACTTTCCAGTATCTTCTCCTGGGCATCACTCATTTTATCTTTCCCTAGAATCTAAAAAGTTACCACATTTGTCTTCTTAAATAAGGTTAATCTTTCAGTTGTTTAGAGCTGGTGCCAGTTCCTTAGGCATCCTGTGTTCATAGCCCTCTAATGTCTTCCTGCTTCTCCAATGACTCTTTTCTGTCCTCATATTTGCACAAAAAGGTAAGCTTGCTTGATCACAGCAAACACATACTACTTACTTACATATGCTTGGCCCATTGTCAGCATTTCATGTATGTTAGCTCATTTCATCCTCATGACAACTTTATGAGATAGGTGCTGTGATGATCCTCATTTTACAGGTGAGGAAAAACCAAAGCTTAGACAAGTTAAATAACTTGCCCAAGTCACACAGCTGCTAACTGGAAGATTGGCATTTGAACCTAAGCAGCCTACTCCATAGTTCTTGCTCTTAACCATCCTTCTGTCTCCCCTTTCCATTTTAATCTGCCTTTCTCACACATTCTATTTCCAAATGTTTGAACTCTTCAATTCCTTTTTCCCCATTCCTTGGTCTAACTCTATGATCTCATTCAGTCTCCACTATTCTCTCAGAAGTCATCAGTGTTATTTTTTTTAAGGGGAACAGGACTTTATTGGGGAACAGTGTGTACTTCCAGGCCTTTTTTCCAAGTCAAGTTGTTGTCCTTTCAATCACATTCAGCCTCAAGTTGTTGTCCTTTCAATCTTGTTGTGGGGGGCACAGCTTAGCTCCAGGTCCAGTTGCCGTTTTCTAGTTGTAAGGGGCACAGCCCACCATCCCTTGCGGGAGTCGAACCGGCAACCTTGTGGTTGAGGATGCATTTCAACCAACTGAGCCATCCGGGAGCTCAGCGGCAGCTCAGCGGCAGCTCAGCGGCAGCTCAGCTCAAGGTGCCGTGTTCAATCTTAGTTGCAGGGGGTGGAGCCCACCATCCCTTGCGGGGACTCGAGTTGAACTGCCAACCATGTGGTTGAGAGCCCACTGGCCCATGTGGGAATCAAACCATCAGCCTTCGGAGTTAGGAGCATGGAGCTCTAACCGCCTGAGCCACCGGGCAGGCCCCATCAGTACTATTTTTAACAAATCCATTCTTAATCTCAAGGCAGCTTTTTGCTCTGTTGTTCACTTCTGTCTTGAAACCCTGGTCACTTGATCTTTGAAGCTGCATTATTCTGTCCTCTTGAGCGTCTTTCCATGTATCCTCTCTCCACTGTCAACTCATCTTTCACCATGTATTTGTGAATTGTCGCAAGGGGTAGTTCTCAACTGCACTGTACCCTTTGTTGTAATAGAGGATAAAAGAAGAAATAAAGACCATGTTCTTATTATATACTGACTCGTAAGAAAGAAAAACATGCAAAGACAACAACACATTTTAAGTGTTAGAATCAAACATCTAGTGAGTAGATTGATGACATAAAGAAAGATTAATCAGACAGATCTGTTTACAGCCTTCATAGAGGAGAGGAGGTAATCGTGAGCTGAGATGCCCCAGACTGTATAAGTTCTCTGAGCCCTGGAATTCCCTGAAAACTTGTTTCAGGCCTATTGGATCTTTCATCAGTAGAGTTATACTCTGTATATGTGCGTGAGTGACATTTTCTAATTTTTCATTTTATATATATGGGGGTTGTTTCCATGTATAAGTATAATTTCTGAATCCAGGTCGTAAATTTTATTTTATACCTAGATTTCTCCCCTGTAGCAGTGAGTCTTCTTGAAACATAATCAGGGATCCTACTAAATATTTTTGATGTGTTACTACTACCAAAATATTCATATCTCCATGTATAAATACAATAGGCTGCTTTTTAAAAACTGTGACCTAGAGAAGAAATGAGAATGTTTATTACAAACTCTATCCCAAAACATTTATCTTAATACTTAATTGGTGGTTATTTCAGATCCATTTCTTCTATATGCTTTAAGATAATTTCTGTTTTTCTTTTATGTGTCATTAAAATTCCACTCCATCCCATCTCTGTTATTTTTTTATTATTTTTTTATTTCCATAACTTCAGAATGTTTGGAAGTCCCTGTTCTAAATCGTATAAACTCAGAATCATAAAGTTACCTTTGATATCTTACATCCCTACAACACAGACTTTTTAAAATCTTTTAATTTTTCCTTCGCTGTCACTAGAATACATTCCTCTGTGTCATAAAGTACATTCTGCACATTTCTGTTCTCACAAGTAGCTCTTTCTAAGCCTTAACTTGTTTCAAAAGTCTTTGGCTCTCTACTCTGATTCTTCTTGCCTACGTTAGATAGACTAACCTTAAAATACCAGTTTCAGCATGTCACTTCTAAACTCAAAAACCTAGGGGCCGGCCCGGTGGCTCAGGCGGTTGGAGCTCCGTGCTCCTGACTCCGGGGGCTGCTGGTTCGGTTCCCACATGGGCCGGTGGGCTCTCAACCACAAGGTTGCCGGTTCCATTCCTTGACTCCTGCAGGGGCTGGTGGGCTGTGCCCCTGCAATTGACAACGGCGACTGGAACTGGAGCTGGGCTGTGCCCTCCACAGCTAAGATTGAAGGGACAACAACTTGACTTGGAAGAAGTCCGGGAAGTACCCACTGTTCCCCAATAAAGTCCTGTTCCCCTTCCCCAATGGAATCTTTAAAAAAATAAAAAAATAAACTCAAAAACCTAACGTACAGAGAGACGACACAGAGAAGTGGGTAATAGTATGGACTCTTGAGTTAACTAACTGCCTGGAGACATATCCCAGTTCACCACTGACTAACTGTGTGATCTCTGGCAAGTTACAAAAGCTCTCAGTCACTACTTTCACTTCCTCATCCTGTAAAATGGAAGCTCATGAAGATGAAATGACTGAACACGGATGAAATCCTTAAACGAGAACCTGACACATAATAAGCACTGAATTAATTTCAGCTGCTTGTCGTAGTAGAGTTATTACTATTACTGACACAATTTGGCGGTTCTCGGTGGTCTGCCGTATCAGATCAGGCCCAGCATTTTTGTTCTGCTGTTCTTGGTCTTGATGACAATGAGGTAGCCAGAGAAGACAGCAAGAGGTAGGGCCATGATTGCCTATCTCATAGACTTCTTATGACAATTATATGAGATATAAACTACGCAAAAGAGTCATGTAATCTAGAAAGCACAAAGCAAATGCTAGCATTTAATAGTAAAGGATACAAAAGTCAGAAATTGAGCTCTTAAATCCAATAAACCACAGTTGGAACTACAATTTTAGAAAGTGGTAGCAACTAAACAAAGAGTTTAGGATGTCATGGGATCAGAGAATTGGGATTGAGGACATTTCAGTCTCTGACCCAAAGAAAAGAGAGGTTACAGAGCCGCTGAATGAAATGAGGTGTAATAATCAGCAGTTGTTGAATGCTTTCTCGGTGCCAGGAACTGTGCTCAGTACTGTACACATGTTCTCTCGTGGAATTCTCACAGAACACTCTGAGGTTGGTAGCATTTTTCTCACCATTTGGTAGCTAAGAAAACTGAAGCACCAGAAGTTTGTGTGCCCAAGGTCACACAGTCACAGATTTGACCTCAATCTGCTTCTGCACTACTTAATGTAGTGTGTATTATTATGGTTCTGAGAAGTCCTAAAGGAAAAATTCCCCTGTAACATTTTTAGATCCAGCAGTTCCCAAACTGAACTTTTTTACTCTGCTCTTTTAACAACAAAAAATCTATTGTCACAGTTGAGCACAGTTTTTAGAAATAATAAATAATAAACTTTTTTTTTTCTAGAGCTTAGTTTTCAATCTGACTTCAACTTATAATAATAGTTAATGTTTTTTGAGTGCTTACTCTGTGCTGTTAAGTTCTAAGTGCTTTACACGTATTAACTCATACCATCCTCCCAAAAGTCCTATGAAGTAGCTACTGTTACTAGCCCTTTACTTATTAATGAGGACCCGAGGCACAGAGATGTCACTTGCTCCAGATCATTTGCTCCTGAGGGCAGAACTGGGACCCACCCAGGCTGGCTGGCTAAACAGGTTGCATACTTTAACCTGCGATCCTGTATCGCCCTCCTACTTTAGGACCTGGGCCCAGATAGTGTTGGCCCTTCTATGGTCCATAAGTTATACTTGGAATCCCTAGGATTTTCAATCATGTTCAAAATCTCAATTAGTTTTACTAGGTCCTGGTAAGTCTTTGGTCTCCTCCATTTCCAGTCCTTTCCCACCCTCAACTACGCGTATATAGCGCATCAGACCACTCAGCAGTCTTCACAGTCTAGCCTTGTAGTATGGAACACATGTGCTCTGTAGTTAGACAGACCTGGGTTCAAGACCTGAGTTCAAATCCAGGCTGTGCCACAAGCTAGCAGTGAGACCTCCAAAGTTCCTTTAATCATTCTGAGCAATCTCTTCTTCTGAAAAACAAGATTAATGATAAGTTCCTCCTACAGTGATTATGAGGATTAAATATGGCGGGGCATGTAAAGCTCAGTGTTGCTCTTGTTTTTGTTGTGTATTCATCATTGACTTCATGTTATTGTTAGTAGTGGTAGTATTTCAACCTGCTGTCTATTCTTAAAGAATGGTTTTAAATTCCCCCTTTTCTATTAAGAATCTCATAATTCCAAAGAGTACCCATATTCTAAATAATCCCTCCTTCTTTTACATTCCAGGGTATGTGGCCTTCAATTATGGCCAGTGCTTTTTCATAATTCTCTTCTCTAGATGGAAGGTTTCTTGAGATCAAGGATTATGTCTTTTGCATTTGTGTTCTGTTGAAATTAGCATACTATTTTGCATATGTGTGTGTGTATACAGTTGATCTTTATTATTCATGGATTTCATATTTTCAAATTCGCCTGCTCGATAAAATTTATTTGTAACCCCCAATTCAGTACTGTGTCACTTTCAGTCACAGACACGTGCAGAACAACAAAAAATGTGAGTAAGCAAAAGTGCACATTCCCACCTAAGGCCAAACTAGGCTGCGCTCTGCCTTCTCCTTTTAGTTCCCTTACTGTAAACAGGTGTCCTATGCGTGGTCTGGTTAGTGCCACATTTTGGTGATTTTTTTTGTTGACTTCACTGTGTAAAATGGCCCCAAGCATAGTGCTAAAGTGGAGAAAACACATGTGTTACCTAAGCTTTGTTCAGACATAAGTCACAGTGCTGTTGGCCATAAGTTCTGTGCTAATACATCAATATACAGTTGATCCTTGAACATAATGGGAGTTGGAGGCACCAAACACCCCACATACGCACAGTTGAAAATCATAAGACTTAGGACTCCCCAAAATGTTAGCTCCAATCATCCCTCTATATTCACAGAGGATTGGTTCCAGGACCCTCCACAGGTACCAAAATCCTCAGATGCTCAAGTGCCTTATATAAAATGGAACAATGCATACAGTCAGCCCTCCGCATCCAGAGTACCAGCCTCGGATTGAAAATACTGTTTGATCTGTAGTTGGTGGAATCATGGATGTGAACCCTGGGCCAACTGTATACTTATTGAAAAAAGGCCACATGTAAGTAGACTCAAGCAGTTCACACTTGTGTCGTTCAAGGGTCAACTATATAATATAAGGTGTCTTTAAACAGAAACACATAAAACATGGTTATGTCTTGGTCAGTTGACAAAAATGTGACTCAGAAACCCAACCCTTCATTTCCTCTAGGATCAATGGTTCAGTATTCACTAATTCAGCACCTTTATAGAACCTAATGACCGTAAATAATGAGATTGTGTGTGTGTGTGTTCACACATATAGTAGATGCTCAGTAAAGTTCCCTTAGATGAATAATAGAATAACTGATGAAGTTCTAAGACTTGATCTAGCGTATTAGAAATATCAGAATACTTTTATGATGTTTTATGTGTCTGGGACAGTACTTTTATATAAAATTTCACATTTTAGCCACACAGGAACTTTCTGAGTCTGATATAATGATTCCTCATTTTACAGAAAAGAAAAAAGAAAATATCAGGTCACTCAACAGACTAAGTAGTAAAACCCAGTATTGTGACTCTAGTTTCACATTCTTCCCAGGCTGCCACTCCTACTTCACACTTTCAGGAATGTTTTCACTTTAACTTAATCAGAATTAAAAGAATATTCTTTAAAAGTAAGAACTTTACAGAAAATACAGTTTTTCAAACCCTTTTGCACAGTAAACAATTACTTATGCACTTAAATGTTCACAGCTGTCTCTGTATCTTAGATCCCACAAATGTGTATGCTAGTGCCATACTTCTTTGAGTCTGAAAAACAAATTTTTTCACATTTTAATGTTTTGTAAAATTGGAATTTATCTTATAATTATTTTGTGCATTTGATAAAGTATTTCTTGGTTAGGGAGGGAGGAAAGATACTAATTTATTGAACATCTTAAATCAGCAGTATTTAAAGGGGATGTTAAAGTAATAGTAATTACTAGTGAGGGGCTCCTATGTCAAGCATCATACTGGGTGCGGTACATGCATTACTCATTTAGTCATCATGGTAGTGCTATAGCTGTTCTTCTCCTCACACATCCATTTTAGAAATGAGAAAACTGCCAATCAAAGCCTTGTAATTTGGCAAGTCATTCAGCTTTTAAGTGAAGAGGACAGCCTTACTCCCCAGTCCTGTCTGTGCCCTTGAACTATGCCATGCTGCCTTCCCTTCTGGAAACACACTTATCTTGTGTAAGGATGTGTAACATATAAACGTATCCCTTTTGCGAAATACACACTTAGCTATCCTTTCTAGGCAACATAACTTAAAGGTAACTTCCCAGAATAAATCCTTAGGCTCATTTATTTCTGGTGACTGTACAACATTTAAAATTGTACCCAATTTTCTTGACTCTTTTGCCAGTTTTCTGTAAGGTTTTTGTTTATATTTGATAGAGATTTTTACATAGTCTTTTCTTCCTTTCTATTTGATCTTCCATTTATAATATAGACAAATGTTTGCATGTTACTATATAAATTGAATCTGCCTACTTCGCAGATTTGGCTAGTGAATTAGATAGTTAAATTTTCTTTATTTTTCTGTCTTACAGCTGATGGTTGCAGAAAAGAATGGAACAATCCGATTTTATGATCTTACAGCCAATCAGGCTATTTTATCTCTTGAATCGGAACAGATGCCATTAATGTCAGCACACTGGTGCTTCAAAAACACCTTGAAAGTCGGAGCTGTTGCAGGGAATGATTGGATAATTTGGGATATTACTTATTCCAGGTACTACCTCAGTATGTTTATCTACTGCTTACCAAAAAAATAGTCACTACTGATGAATGATCCGTTGAGCCATTCTTGAATACCTGTTCCTCACTGGAGAGCAAAAACAAGTCCCTCTTGTGGAAGGGCCAGCCGCTATGGGTTTTTACATAACAGAAACAGGCACGTGCTTTTCAGGTTTATTTTTATTGTAACCCAGAAAGAACAGTGTACAGGGAGGAAATCTTTGATCTGAGCAATGTTTACTTATGTTAAAAAAAAAAAAAAAAAAGGAGAAGAAGAAGAAAAACACTGTCCCTGTTGACTGATGGTATTCTGTAATGGTTCTAATTCACGTTATGTCTATATCATATTTCATCTATTTTAATCCAGTGCTCATTTGGAATTTTGTCACAGTTGAAATATGTTGGACCTTGTGTCCTTTAAAAAGAAAATACCTTTGAAACCTTAACTTAAGTTCCTCTACTTGAGACCAGCACATAATTCATAAAATTGAAAATATTATCTTTTAGTTACCCTCGAGAAAAGAGACCTGTCCACATAGATCGAGCCTGCTTATTCAGGTAATATACTATTTAGTTGCAGTTGTCATTTGATTTTCTGAGTTTGGTTCTTTTATTCATGTTTATACCACCCTCTGGAGTACTTTCCCAGTCCTCTTTTGTGGGGAGATTCCGGGGGGGGGTGGGGGGGTTGTTTGTGGCTGTTTTTTTCTGATCGTTTTATAAATGACTATTTTTCCTTTCCTAAATAAGTTTTTGCTTTTGTCTTTTGGTTTAGGCAAGGGAATGATTTGTTTTTCAGTATTCTTTTTAGAAAAGTTTTTAAAACACAAAACATGTTGCCACTCCAATACCACCCCAATAATTTGGAGCATATACCTCCTTATTTTCAGTGCTGATAAAAATATGAAATGTAGGTGGACCCATATTTATATATATATATAAACTTCATTTTTGTACTTTAAATGAGAACATGCTAGCTATTATATTTCTCCACCTTGTTCTTTCTTTGCTAAAATTAACATACATGTCTACCTTATTCTTTATAATTCATTTTTGCATTATAGTCTATTGTATAATGTAGTCTTTAGGGAGCTTCCAGCTTCAAGTAACAGGAAAACTTACTAAGAGACTAAAACCAGTAGGACATTTATTACAGGCTATGTTATATCAAATCTAAAATATCCCCAATAAAATTGTAGAACTTGAAGAAAACACTATTTTATGTACTCCTAAGAAAAAAATATATGAGGTGTGATTAAAAAATACTATGACTATTTAAATTTAAAAAATTATTACAGTAAAAGACACATTGCCATTAATCCCCTTCAATATACTCCCCTTTGCTTCAAACACTCTTATCCCATTGTTCTTGCCACTTTCTGAAGCAGTTCTGGAAGTCCTCTTTCGTGAGTGTCTTTAGTTGCGCTGTCATGGCTGCCTCAAGGTCCTGAATCATGTTGACTTTGGGGAAGAGCCAGAAGTCACACGGTGCCAGATCCAGTGACTAAGGTGGATAAGGACACACCGTAATGTTTTTATTTGACAGAAATTGCCGTACCAGAAGGGATGTGTGACACGGAGCATTGTCGTGATGGAGGATGATTTATAGCAAACTGTAAAACACACCTTCTCTCAAACATAGCTCACACCTGACTGACCGCACCGAACAAGTTGAAACTTGTCACACAGTTACTAAGGTTCGATGTGCTGCTTCCCATATTGAAGATCCCTGCCTTTCCGTTGGATGGCAGTTGACAGCAGCATTCACTGTATTTTGTGATCACAAAGGAAAATCTCTGTATCACACATCGCTTCTGGTACGGCAATTTCTGTCAATTAAAAACATTACGGTGTGTCCTCATTCACCTTATTCACCAGATCTGGCACCGTGCGACTTCTGGCTCTTCCCCAAAGTCTAAATGACCATGAAACGTAAATGTTTTGAAAGGATTCAGGACATCGAGGCAGCCACAACAGCACAACTAAAGACACTCAAGAAAGAGGACTTCCAGAACTGCTTCAGAAAGTTGCAAGAACGATGGGATAAGTGTGTTCGAAGAGAGGAGGGTTAATGGCAATGTAACTTTTACTGTAATAATTATTTTTATTAAAACATTGACCGTATTTGTTGATCACACCTTGTACTCAACTAAATATAAGAATGCCATGGATTATAAAATGCATTCTGATTTCAGAGATGTGAGCAAATACACATTTTAAAATCAGTGAGCTGTGGTAGTTAGCAAGAAGTCTGGAGGAGGCAGTCTCAGGATTGGTTTCGTAGCTTATCAGCGCTGTCAAGAGTTGAAACCTTTCCCTGCGGCCAATGGCAAGGCTTTGGACTTGTTGCTTCACAGCCACAAGACGACTACCAGAGTTCCAGGCATCGTAGCCTTGTACCACATTGACCAAAGGAAGAGGAGAGGAAGCAGCACTCCCTGTTCACTGGGGATTGCTGTCATTGTCTTAAACCAGTTGTGTCTCATCCCGTGGAGTTGGACACTGTGCTAGAATGCAGTTGGGGTTCAGTTAGCATGGAGAAGGGCAGAATGACTGTTGGACAAACAACTAATAATATCAGCCACACTTTTTTTTTTTTGGTCAAGGAATGCTTTCTTTTTTCTTTTTCTTGTATCTCCTCTACTGCACTTATACTAGTGCTGGGCCTGTCACTGGAGCTCCATTAAAACTTGTTGATTCACTGATTCGTTGTATTCCAATGTCTAGGTTGTCTTGAAACTTAAATACCCAAGGTACCAAAAAAATGTATACACATCTTAAGAAAGGAAAAAACAGTATTAAAATTGTAATACAATGAATGACGCTACTAGCTTTCATTTGATTAACACCATCTTTTGAACAAACATCATACTACACATTGCTAGTCATTCAATCCAACTTTGAAATGTAATATACATAGATAACATCTCTTAAAATGTGTACATTTTTTCGGTACCCTCGGTATTTAAGTATCTAAATATTCTGGGTGTTTGCATTACCCCAAGGAGTTTAAACATGAGTTTT
The DNA here is from genome assembly GCF_057876585.1 of Rhinolophus sinicus. Lineage (NCBI taxonomy): Eukaryota > Metazoa > Chordata > Mammalia > Chiroptera > Rhinolophidae > Rhinolophus > Rhinolophus sinicus. Next base: position 19,109,687 of record NC_142501.1, read on the forward strand.
ATCACTAACATATAACAAATGTCAATAAGAACATTAGATGTGTTCTTTTTTTTAATTTATTGGGGAGACAATTGTTAGTAAAATTACATAGATTTCAGGTGTACAATTCTGTATTACATCATCTATAAATCCCATTGTGTGTTCACCCCCCAGAGTCAGTTCTCCTTCCATCACCATATATTTGATCCCCCTTACCCTTATCTCCCACCCCCCCACCCCCCTTACCCTCTAGTAACCACTAAACTATTGTCTGTGTCTATGAGTTTTTGTTTCTCATTTGTTTGTCTTGTTCTTTTGTTGTTTTTGGTTTATATACCACATATCAGTGAAACCATATGGTTCTCTGCTTTTTCTGTGTGACTTATTTCGCTTAGCATTATACTGTCAACATCCATCCATGTTGTCACAAATGTTCCTATATCATCTTACCGCCGAATAGTATTCCATTGTGTATATATACCACAACTTCTTTATCCATTCATCTATCGAAGGACATTTTGGTTGTTTCCATGTCTTGGCCACTGTAAACAAAGCTGCAATGAACATTGGAGGACACATGTCTTTATGTATAAATGTTTTCAGATTTTTTGGGTAGGTACCCAGGAGAGGGATTGCTAGGTCATACGGTAATTCTATTCATAATTTTTTGAGGACCTCTACACTGCCTTCTATAGATGTGTTTTTTTAATGTGTTATACTGTGAAATATTTTGTATCTGTCTGATGCCTTGTTTGTGTCTCCTACCACGCTGTCAGCCTTTGGTTGTAAGAAAGGAACTGCTAACCTTGTGTAACTTTGGAACTTAACAAAGTGGCACACAATAAGCATGTAATGAATATTCACAGAATAAGAAAATATAATTAACTTCCCGGAATTCCCAGTCTAATTGTAAAGCCAGACTATCAAATTTAGGGTTTAAAATTATTGTTTTTGTGCAAAAAGGAATAACCTGGTTCAGAGAAGCGTAGTTATCAGTAAGATACTGTTCTTATTTTTACCTTTTCTTTTCTCAGGTGGTCCACAGTTAATGAATACTTGTTTGCTACTACTGGTTATCCTGGCAAAATGGCAAGCCAATTTCAAATTCATCATTTAGGACACCCTCAGGTAATTTGGAAATATTTTGTGGCATATATATTTTCAAATTTACGTTTTCTTCTTTTCTACTCATAGCCCCCAAATTTGTAATGTGTAACTAAAGATATTTATAAATGTCTGTTATTTGCATGAGTTAGAAAGAGAAGGCTTTTTTTTTTTTTTTTTTTTTTTGATGTTTAAATCACCGGTGGTAATAGACTTTTGTCAATATTCATGTAAAAGGCATTTTATTTCTTGTATTATATTTCCTCCTTCATTTAAATATAATGATTTTGCTTGCTTGGTTGGTTTAGACTGCAAAAATATTTGAGTCTGGACTACACCATTTATTCATAGATTATTTGTATCCTTCATTCTAGCCAGCTACAAACAAATAATGCATATTTCACCTATGAGGAAGCACATTTTTAATTCTGTTTCTGCTATAAATAGACACTGTATCAACGCATTTCTTATTTTTGAAGGGTAGTTTTGTTTATCAACTTTGATGATTTATTGAGCTTCTTTAATTCTTCACATATTTTATAGCCCATCCTCACAGGTTCTGTAGCCGTTGGATCTGGCCTTTCCTGGCATAGAACTCTCCCACTATGTGCAATTGGAGGAGACCACAAGCTGTTATTTTGGGTGACTGAAATGTAAAATAAATTTTCTGGATACCTTAGATCCATAAACTTTGTATTTTTAGTACATATTTTGGAGAATTCCTTATTTTTATACCAAATATACTGTAAGCTCTAGAAACATCTCAGTTGTTGTTTTTGTTAAATAAAATGTTGATGGTTTGAAAAATTATTTTCCTACTCTGGTGTGTGCGTGTGCATGTGTGTGTGTGTGTGTGTGTGTGTGTTTAAATCATCTCTTAAGGCTGTAATTGACACAACAGCTCCAGAAAAAGAGATGACTAGGGAAACATAATGCTTTTGATTTTTGTTACAGGATTTTTCCAAAGTATATACTATCTTCTATACTTTATGTATAGGTTAGTTTCCTAATTCTCAGGGACACAAACATTTACAAAAGAGAAAATGTCTCTGCTTTCAGCATTACTCTAGAAGTGGTTGAATGTATTTATGTGGATGTATGTATTTTTTTAGCAATCTGTTATGCGTAGGGGGTCTTACAACTTCTTCAGGTCTTATAAAACCATTAAATTTAACATAAAAATGACTTTCAGTTTCTTAAAAATGTGGCTGATTATGTTGTTCAACCCTGTTTACTGTATGCAAATTCCTTTTGACTGGACACCTCAGCATTCTTAGAACATCTGGTATATAGGATAAAGCTTACCTTGAAAAATGACATCATTTAGTACTTTTTACAGCCTTTGCCTTTTATGAATTTTTACTATTCTTATCAAAAAATTTAAATGTTTTGGAGATGACACCTAGTGGCAATAGAACTTGATTCACCATCTCAAAGCTTATTGAAATCAGGATTATGTAAGGCAGCCATATCATATTTTTAATGACACATCATAATATAATCAGAAGAGCGTAAACTTAGGGTTCTGCGTGTCAATAACGTATAGAGTTAAATAAATGCCTACAAACTCTGCATTGCTGTGTTAATGCCCTCTCTGAAGCTGCATTTCTTCTTATAAAATAGAGCTATAGAAATTAATGTCTCACGGAGTTAGTGAGTATTAAGAAAAGGTGACTGAAAATACCTAACAAGTGCCTGCCACACAGTTCAGGGATTTGTAGGTATTATTAATTTATTTCAGAGATGTATAGTTCTTATTTTTGAGGACTTAGAAGATTATTTCTAATACCAATAAATATTTTTTACTTAGTTTACTAAGTTTTCTATTTATAAGATGTCTTGTAAGTATCTAATGGAATCAAGAAAATTATCTTTGAGAGAAAATGTTGCAGGTAATTAAAAATTTTTTAGTAAAGTTTTGTAATCATGTAGATGTTTGGTATAAATTGTTATATGCTTTAAAGTACAGATGAAAAATTACATAGCACAGCAGTTTCCATGTCAGTTATTTAATACAGTAAAATATAGAAATAATAGAAATATTTTCCTTTACCCCTTCATAAGCAGATTTTGAACTTAAAAAAGCAAAGGACAGAAAATTTTGACATGGTTGCCTTTAATAGTCTCTGTGATGGAACAGACAACGTTAAAAGTATGAGGATAGGCCAAAGAATTTGTCATTTCAGGATGTATCCCAAAAGTAAGGGATAGATCCTGAAATGACAGATTGGACCAGTGTTTTTGAAAATTGTCTTATACTTAGAAAAATTGACTTAGGAATTGAATGGGCTATGTTTAGGGATGGAGATTGGAAAGGTTTGGGTATTTGGGTATCTAGGATATGCATTTTCCAGAATAAGGGCTTATCCAAATATAAGTTGTCTGTTGAAATTACCCAATAGAACTATCTGTTGGGGCAGCTGCCTTGGGAAAAGAAAGATAACTCACGGTGGTCGTGTCAATACAGATGCCAAAGAGAGGCAGGTAGTGTTACCCTCAAAGAGAGAAAATGGTTGTGTGTGTAAATTAATATGGTGGCTGTGAGGTGAGAGGGAGGTCTTTACCTCTTAGTTTCAAGAGTAGTATAAATTTTATTCTGAGTAAGCATTGAGAATTGTAACCTTGTCTTTCTTTCAATCTTACATATAGGCTATGCAACCATTTTCCAATTTCTCCTTTGTTATTAAACTTTAGTGTATTCAGTTACTTTAAGTGGTGTAGTGATATTCTTTTTCCTTAGTAAACTTTGTTCTTAGTAAACTGTGTTTAAATTAGACTAAGGCAGGAGGAAGTGTTTAATGGGGAATTAATTATTGGTCATCACTTCTAATTCCTGATAAATAACATGAAGTGTGTGTGTGTGTGTGTGTGTGTGTGTGTGCTCCAGTTAGTTTTAGTTTTTCCTTGTTTGTTTATAAATATGTCTAAGATGGTTTTTCTTTTGTTGAAATTAAGTTTTCCTCCGGATTGCTTCACTTACAAACATTGTGAAAAAGAAAAAAAAAGTTGTACTTATGTTCTAAAATGTGTATTATTTAGGACTGTTGAAGCAAAAGTCAGGATATCACAAATCTGCAAGATGTCAGAACTAAATCCTACTCTTTCAAAATGATGGGATCATAAGTCTTATTTTATTTTTATGATTTGGCTTGTACATTGTGAATATTTTAATGTTTCCCCCATGCCAAAACACAAAATCACACACCCATGCACTCCAATTTGTTTCTTACTTTGGTAATTTGCAACTGCATATTGACACTGACCTAGAAATGTTCCTGTTGCTGTTTTAAATCTCATGTCAGTGGAGAAGAAATTGAAATCTGGTTTGCACATTTGTGTCTGGTTTTTTGTAATTGTCCAAAATCTGACATTATCCCAGAAATGCTGATTGGGAAGTTATGAGACAGTATTGTGCCCAGGACTGATTTCTGAGGAGAGAGAAAGTATTTGCTCCAGATTATTCCCCATGTTTTTCTGTAGCTCAAAAAGTTATACTCAATTTAACCCAACTTTATGCCATACCGGTAATAGCCTTAGTTCTTCTAAACCCAAATAATATTTGCAGAGTAGAAATTATCATTATGATGGTCCATTTCCACATACTCCTCCTGAGAGCTTGGTCAAGTCCCCAAAGCAGCATTCTGTTCCAGTGTATCATTATCAAGCTGTCGGTATGCTCAGGAACGGGGACAGGAGGGAACACTCTGTTTCTTTAATCTAACACCTTGCTGATTCAAAAACATTTATTTTAACAGGTATTGGAAAAGGCTTTCAAAACAGCTAACATTCGTTTCTAATTATATATTTAAAGAAATATGCCCTTTAAAACATAGGTAGTTTTGTTATTATTAACATGACTTTAATGTATAGCAACCATTTGTTAACTAAACACAGTAACAACAAAATCATTAGGATATCAGCTTTGAGGCTCGCATTTCACAAAAGGAAAAATGAATGCACACTGGATGCCATATCCATTACTCAAACTCAACATAACCAATTTCTTTTGCATGCATGGACACAGCCTTCACGAGAAATCAAAAAGCATTGAATCTACTTTCTGACCTTTTCAGCTATTCTTTGAACTACCTTAGTAAAAACAATTGTTGCCCTTATGTAAGATCAAGTTACATTTGCCTGGAAATTTCTTCGGATCAGCTTATTTCTGTTTAACTTATGTCTTTGTTATATAGCTATTTGCCTTCTCAACTAATTCTTAACAGAATACTCTACCTTGGGACAACTCGTAACATTTATACAAAAACTTATAAAATCCATATGAACAATGGTAAGTTAAAGGGGTGGCCACCAAGTTTCTCAGCCTTTGCAAACAATTTGAGTAACCCAATAGATCTAAAGATATATGAAATAAGCCTTTCTACCAACTGTATTTTTAGTGCAATATTGAGTCCCGTGCCTATTTCCTTCCTTTGTAGTAACAGGCAATAAATGCTGCTGGTACCTTTGCTTCTAATGGTGGTTAAACACAAAACTTTGATCTTTTTTTTTTATAAACACAACTGTTGTCCTATCATTGAGCCAAATCCAGAGAAGATTAGACTCTGGTCAAAATTAAGGTTAATCTCTGCAACCATCTCAAGTAAGAGCTTTCTAATACTGTTTTAGGAAATCTCTATTTTTGAGACAGTATATAAAGGAAATAAGCCCCAGACAACTAACTTCTAATGTAAGCCAGAGGCAACTACTGATGGATTATACCACAGTGATAAAGAAGATAGGGTGTCTAAACAAATTAGTTCATTTTGGTTCATTTTTACTTAGACTATAACTGTAAGGAATGACTCTTAGTTGACTAAGTTTAAACCAGGCCAGTCAGTATAAGTTATTTTTTAAAGAGCTTCTTTCTACCATCTTAATTTAATGTTTCCTTCGTTAATTGCTAGTTCTTTCTTACACTAGTGTAATGAAAACTAGGTGGTTATTTATTACAGATAAAATAACTCATGTTTTATTGTAATTATTGTATAATAGCTCACTTTGATTTCCAACCTACAAATTTTTTTTTTCATTAAGATTTAGACGCTCTGGAATTTTAAATACTTTGCCAAATGTTCTGTAGGGCTGGTTCTCCTGAGAGTTCTACACTAGCGCCTCAAGCTGTGTTGTGAACAGCTAATGATGCATCTCTCTCCAAATTGCCTGTACCAAGGAGAACATCTGTGTGTGTATCCGTCATTGAAATCTATGGGGCTCCAGTAAGATTGCCCTGGTGCTTGATTTTGAGCAAGTATAGGACCTGGTCATGTATACAGCTGCATCAGAGATCTCACCCCATCCTGGACTTACCCCACAAATATTTTAAACCCCAAGCCCACAGAGCAATCTGAAATGCATTTGGTGTTTTTGACCTATTCCTTTCCCCATCATTCCATTCACCTACCACAGTAACTAAGATGTCTTCACATGTGTATATAATCTTTACAAAACCCTCAGTCATTGCTTTCCAACTTCTTCATAACAACTGGGAGAATATGGAATTATTTCAAGTTTCTCAATATCGGATACCTATTAACCACTATCAAAATCCTTTTTTTCCTTTGAAGCTGTGATGTCCTAGGGCCCTGAGATTATAGGCCACTCCAAAATCAAACTTGTCCACATAATTTTAGCAGACGTTGACAGCAGGTGTCCTGCCGTCTGCCTCTTCCTCACGCAAAACACCATTAACAAATAGGAGGGATGAGTCTGCCAAAGAATCCTTACCTCCAACTCAGAGAAAGTGGTTTTGAAGATTTCATTCAGAAATCTGAGAGGGTTTAAAAGATCCCAGATACCATGTGTGGGGACAGAACCAGGAGTGCAGTTTCCAGGCTCGGCCTCACGTGGAAAGGTGCTGGCTCTGGTAGTAAATGGCCATCCTCTGTGGCTAGTTGGCCGTCAGCTGTAACCAGTGAGCCATTGGCCACCACTATAACTGCTGTGGCTACGCCAGCAATAAATGGGGGCTAGCAAGAAGATGGTGTCTGAGCGAGCAAGCGGAGTGAGGATTGCGGATTGTATGGCTCCTGTTTCTCCAACCCAGCCACCAGCGAAAATATAGTGCTATGACTCCCCCATCTGTGGCTCCGTGGGTGTTCCTTTTTGGCCTCACCATATCCTGCGTTCTTATGTGGGGAGCAGGACCAGAGACCCCGCATGACACCTGCTTGACACCATGTTTCCCCGAAAATAAGACCTAACCAGACAATCAGCTCTAATGCATCTTTTGGAGCAAAAATTAATATCAGACCCAGGCTTATTTTACTATAATATGAGACTAGGTCTTAATATAACACCAGGTCTTACATTAATTTTTGCTCCAAAACATGCATTAAAGCTGATTGTCTGGCTAGGTCTTTGTCATGCAGGGTGTCAGGCAGGGTCTCAGCTACTGCTCCCCACATAACGCGGGATGTGGCTAGGCCAAAAAGGAACACCCATGGAGCCATAGTGTCATGCGGGAGACCCTGCTCGCTGCGCCGTTTGTCATGCAGGGCGGCCTGCGGGGTCTCTGCTCCCGCTCCCCATACAAGAACGCAGGATATGGTGAGGCCAAAAAGGAACACCCACGGAGCCATAGGTAGGGGACTCATACCACTACGGTCTCACTGGAGGCTGGGTTCACTGGACGCGCGACCTGCTGTCCCTTTTGTCTGCAACCCACCGACGACTCTCTTTCACTCTCCTCTGTAGCCGCAGCAGTTATATTGGCGGCTAATTGGCTAACTGGCTACAGCTGACGGCCAATCAGCCACAGCTGACGGCCATCTACTACCCGAGCCAGCACTCCTCCACGTGAGGCCGAGAGCCTGGAAACTACTTTCTGGGGCTCTGCCCCCACACATAGGTAGGGGAGTCATACCACTATAGTCTCACTGGAGGCTGGATTGGAGACACAGGAAGCAGGAGCCACACTGTCCGCAACCTGCTGTGCTAACTGCAATCCGCGCTTGCCAGCTCAGCCACCATCTCCTTGCTAGCCCCCATTTTCTGCTAGCGTAGCCACGGCAGTTACATCAGTGGCCAATGGCTCACTGGTTACAGCTGACGGCCAACTAGCCACAGCTGATGGCCATCCAATCACAGTAGATGGCCATTTACTACCTGAGCCAGGCACCTTTCTATGTGAGGCCGAGAAACTAGAAACTGCTTTCCGGGGCTGTCCCCACACTCCACCCCTACAGGGTCTCGCCTCACAATCTATGCGACAAACATCTTCCACGAGGGGCCCTGTGTGAGGAGCCTGGAGGTGAATGCAATATCCTGGACACAGCCAGGGTTTCTCAGGGCACCACCAGTGCTGGGCACAGCCAGACTTCCTGGGCTTCTTAGGGTACCACCAGTCTCCCTAGGTACTGCCAGGGCCTCTCAGGGCACTGCCACTCTCTCGACACAGCCAGACTTCCTGGGCACAGCCAGGGCAGCTCAGGGCACCGCCACTCTCTGGGCACAGCCCGACTTCCTGGGCTCAGCCAGGGCTCTCAGGGCACTGCCACTCTCTCTGGGCACAGCCAGACTTCCTGGACTCAGCCAGGGCTCTCAGGGCACTGCCACTCTCTCCAGGCCTCTCAGGGTACCCTGCTGGAACAACAGCGGCTCACAGTCAAGGTGCTTACATATTCTCGATGGCAGCGAGTCAAGACACAAAAGCAAACATCTGCCAGTTCCACTACATGGTGGTATGTTCCCAAGATAACAGTCAAGTGGTCCATTAAATTAGGGCTAGAAGGCAATTCCCCATAGTCCATAGTCATTCGCCAGGGCTGTCCTGGGGGTGAGGAACGACCTTGACCTTACCCTCATCTCCCACGGAGGACTCAGCAAGCGTTTCCTCCTGGGACTACAAGTCCTGCATCGGGCTACCTCAGCAAGCACTTCCCAGCCCACAGGGCCGCAACGACCTTCACTTTCTCTGGCCTATGCTGGTTGGGGAACCGTCCAAGTCTTTCCACCCCTCCACGGGGGTCCAGCTCTCCAGCAGCTACTCCTCCTGGTCTTCCTGAGACTGAGTGTTCATATGCACAAACTGCTCCACCGCCCTTCGGGGAGCTTTGGCCGGCACCATATCCATATCCTGCTCACTGCGCTACGTGTCATGCAGGGTGTCATGCGGAGTCTGTGCTCCCACTCCCCACATAAGAACGCAGGACATGGTGAGGCCAAAAAGGGACACCCACGGAGCCACAGATAGGGGAGTCATACCACTATAGTCTCGCTGGTGGCTGGGTTCTGGAGAAACAGGAAACAGGAGCCACACAATCCGCAACCCTCACTCCGCAGCCACCACCTTCTTGCTAGCCCCCATTTTCTGCTAGCGTAGCCACAGCAGTTATATTAGTGGCCAATGGCTCACTGGTTACAGCTGATGGCCAACTAGCCACAGCTGACGGCCATCCAATCACAGTTGATGGCCATTTACTACCTGAGCCAGCACCTTTCCATGTGAGGCTGAGAGCCTAGAAACTGCACTCCTGGCTCTGTCCCCACAGTCTTATTTTCGGGGAAACAGGATATATCAAGGTGTGCCTGTTATCTTGATACCTATTACGTTACCCCAGGTTTGGCTCTGGAGTTCAGATAAAAGCCAGGATACTTTAACCATTCCTATCTATGTGATATACAGAGGGTGCCAAAAAAAAAAGTATATACATTTTAAGAAAGGAAACAAACTGTTAAAATTGTAATAATATACATCAATAACAAAAGATGAATACAAGTCATGTGTATACATTTTTTGGGCACCCCCGGTATAAGAGGAAGATTTTCTGAAGCAGGATATAGTATGGGAAAACTAATAGAACCTAGCCTGGAAAATAAAGGGGAGTGAAATACTATCTTTGAATAAGAATTTGGGATTTTAAGATGGATATCCCAATATAGTTCACCATTTCCATTTAATATTCCCATTTCAAATACTCAACAATGTGTGTGTGTGTTCGTTCATTCGATGAATATTAAATATCCAACCACAATCATCTGGGGTTCCACAAATTTTTTTTTCTATTAAAAAGGGCTTCATACTGGAAAATATTATGAACCACTTTCCTAGACTGACTGGCTCACACCTTCTGGCCCAGTCATTTTTTTAAAGGGTAATAGCAAATGTTCTAACATGATCATTTTGGACTCTAGAAACGAGGCTACAGGAAGAAATGTTGATGTTGAACTTCCAGAGTAGTGTTGAGTGATTTTATGTGGTTGTGATTCAAAAAAACCTGACCGCTTTCAGAAGTCCAGGTGCTGAGTCATTTACTAAAACAGCCAGGGGAGGTTAATTAGAAGCAGCTGATAGTGGCATCATTTGCTGCTTTTTGTTTTTTTAATAAATGGAGAAGGTTATGCTATGCAGAGTGCTATAAAAGGTGTACAAAGCTAAGCAAAGACTCATGACTGAGACCTACCTCACTTATACCCCCACCAATGGGGGAAACATCTGACTTCATGAAATCAAGGTAAAATACCTTGGCTCTATAAAAATGGTAATGGTTATTTCTAAGAAGAGTGACACCGTGGGTGACATTTTTTCCTCATATGCTTTTTTCTTTACTCTGTTTTCCATAATAAGTATTTCACATTTATAATAAATTCTTAAATTAAAACTAAGCTAATAACTGTCATGCACATGGCTCTGTAATAGTTGTAAGAGAATATACAGAAGTAGAAACTGGTCCCTGACAAAAGAAATTACAGAAAGGTTGGCAATGCCACATGGTCACAAAAAGATAAAGGTAGCGTGTACTAGGTATGAAATGAGTGATGAAAGCAAGGAGTGTTATAAGGATTAAAAAAAGAAATAGCATCATCTTCCAAGGCAGGATAGTTAAGACACTTGGGTTTCTTGGGGCTTTAGTTCCTCTGAAAAGGGTGGAGTGTGTCAGAGGTTGCTAAAACAGGAGAATCTGGATGAGGAATGATTAGACCCCCTTCCCAAAAGCCCTCCCCTGGCTTGCATAGCCAGGCAGCTACTACTACCCCTCTGATCACTTCTTGAGAAATTGAATGAGATCCTAAACTCAGGAGAGAGGTGCCTTGCTAAGATGGTTACCTGAAAATCCACATACAAAAGATGAGTGCTCTGTGTTGTCTTACATTCTGTATTTGACTTTTTAGCGTCCGTTCATCACAGGACCAATTATATAAATTATATTTTCTTATTTTCTGTATTCTTGAAGCTCTGGCATTTGTGGTCTTATAGACCCTGGGAGATACTATCTCTCCCAGGACTAGCTAATTCCTAAAGATAGTAAAACATCTTACTTGGAAGCTCATTTTTATATGCAAACCAACCAAACCTGAGCCCATGACAGGTCCCTTCCCCTTCCCCCACCCCCATTGAAAAGTAGAGCATTTCTATGAAAACTTTTGTAGGTTGAAATGGCATAAAGGGAAGAAGCAACTATCATTCATTTATATGGGAAACTTTTTGAGTGTTCCCACACCCAAAATTCAACGCACACACCGTGTCTTTACTTTGTTCACAATTATCGAAATGCTTAATTATGTCCAGTTTTACACCAAGCGTAACACCCTTAGCAGCTCTCTCAGGCTTCTCTGATACCTTAGGCTACATCTCGCTAACGGATACACAATGTAATGGCGACAAAGCACAGATGCTCACAGACACCGGTCAAGGCCATGGCGGCTTGATGCTGAGACACCGCGTGGTTCCGGGGGAAGGAGCTTGGCGGGGCCACTCTCATTACTCAGGTGAGTGCTGCCTGTATGAGGGCTCACTGCAAAACAAACGCTGAGCACTGTTTTCCTTTTCACCTTTTTTCATAAAAGTGAAAATCCTCTTCAGATTTCTTTCAGTTAGTGAAAACAGGTACTAAGGTAGGCCTTCGGTAAAAGCCAAGTGGCGTAACAAAAACTTGAAAAGCAGGAGGTACCTGTACCCTCAACCATCTTACGTAACCCTTCGTACATCAAATCCTGCCACAGTCATTCACATTAGCCAATCTCCAGCTGTATCCCTGCCCTGCCTTGCCTTTCCGGCTGAGGCAGAAAAAGAGTTAATGACAGTGGGCCCAATGGGAACTGCCCAGGCCTGCATCCCCTCCCCAGGAACCGCCCAGGCTCATCTCAGAGATAAGCTGTCAAACACCCCTAAAAAAGGCAGATAAGACCCTAACGGGATTGAGTTTGTTCCTGACACCTGCGCAGATGGCTGAAGCCTAACTGCAATTAGAATAAAGTGAGCATTAAAGTTTGGCACCCCTGTGGGTTTTTCTGTATGCATTACAGATAAGAGCATGCACAGAAACTAGTTATGTAACCTGCATACGTCAATCAAATGATCTCAGAGGGACGTCACATCTCCTGCTGTAAGAAAATTTACCTGCCTTTTTCTACATAAGAAAAAGCTAGCCTAGAGGACAGGACAGCCGTCTTCCCTAGACACTGACACTAGCTTCCTTTCTCCTGACTAATAAAACCTCTCGTTGTTTTCTCATTTTTCTGAGTCTTGTGAATGCTTTCACACTCTGCAAATGACCAGGGGTATCTAAAGATAATACATTTCCCACAGAAACCCCAATAAAGACCCTGGCCTAGGCTTTCCTCTGGCTCCGGCTTCTGTCTACCTCCTAACCAAAACCTAGTGGCCCTGTGTGGCATGGCATGTCGCTTTCTCTTGGGAAATGTAAGTAAGAAATTCTCTCAATAACATTAGCCTCTCTGTTTCATCACTTAGTCACCTGTATATATTAAAACTCATGGGTACAGATGCAACTGAGACCTTTCCCAACCCCCTCAAGGAAAGCAGTATCATCTCGCTACCTATTTTATTGGAGACCCCCCTACCTGTAAGTATCTTTAGATCTCCTCTTGAAGTAATCATCTTTCTAGAGGGGAATCCAGTCTCCGGCCTAGAGGATATAAGCCTACAGCCCAGCTTTCTGAGTGAAGTTCCAAAAGCCAGAACAATTAAAAGAAGTAGCTTAAAACAATGGAATTCTTAACACAATGGAAATAACTAGGCTAGAATTCTTTCACTTAACTAAACACTATTTTCCCTTTTCAATAGACAATTGGTATCACTCCTGAAGGGTGAGGTAAGGCAGGGGTAGGGGACATTTTATTTGCCCACTATTATTAACCAATACATACCTCTTTAACTGTTCCATCCTGAAGCAGAGCAGGAAGAAACACAAAAGAAAAACGGGAACTCAGTTCTCATTATTTACCCCACCTAGAACTTATCCACGATGAAATTAAATGGCAGTGATTTTTCTAGTAATCTGCTATGAAAACCAAGGTAAGTATTGAAAAATTAAGATTTTGTTTATTGAACAGATAGATGCAGATGGCGTATTAGTCGCTGCCCTTTGAAATTGGTATCCATTACAATAAACTTGTTTTGCTATCAAAATTCACTACGTAAATGAAATATGCTAATATATTTCCAATGAGAGAAAGCCTGGAGGAAGAAGTACATATTTCAGAGGATTTCTGGCAGTTGGCCAAAACTTAAAGCTATAGATTGTTTTCAATAGTCCTGGAAATTCAGTGACTAAATTGTGACTGGCATTGCTGTCAGGAGCTAGGGATGATTGATGGTCAAGGACCCCAGGAAGCAAAGAAAAACTGCCACTCTTCTTCCTCTTAACTAGAACTCTCCTCTTCTAGAATTATATTTGTCTTTTGTTTTTTAAAGAAACCGAACCACTGTGAAAAAAAAAACGTTTTGTCAATTGGCCGACTGAGAACAAGTTCATGTTTCTATAATTCTATTTTATACATATATAGAGAATAGATAAATACATAACCATGAAGCGGCTCTCTGATTTTGTTTTGTCTTCTTTTCCTATCTGGTTGGGAGCCTCTCCTGGGGCTGGAGAGGAAGGCTAGGCTCTAGGTTGGCTAGTTGGGATTCTGCTCTGGGAAGCTGATTGAAACAATTTATCCAGAATTGTGGGTCCCACCTAAATCAAGGGTTCATGTAAGCTGTGAAAGCACAAGGGTCATTAGGCCTCAATGCATTCAACAGGTACTGAGGGTTTACTAGAGATCAGACATTGAGCTAGGGCATTAATAGTGAACTAGGCAGAATCTCTGCCCTAAATCAATGGTCTAGTGCTTCAGACAAACAGGTAAGTATAACATGTACTGAGATGAAGTGAAGCAGAAGATGCTATGGAAGGAAGCATGTATTTGGAGGGACAGTTAATCTAGTCTTGATGGATCAGGGAAAGCTGCTCTAGAGATAGGATGATTAGACTTCTGCCACTGATTAGGATATAGAAAGATGTCAGAAAGCTTCTCACATCTGTAGTAATAAGAAATAACCAGATAAAATAATCACACTTTTCCATGGGGCTGTTGGGAAGCAGTGGATAGATCTTAATAATTAAATTCTGTACAGGTATCTATGTCTAGAGGGACACAGGTGAGCAGAGAGCTGTGCATTGCCATTCTCAAGAAGAAGGGTCTGGTCTGAGTATAAGTAGATGGAAGAGCAAGCCTGGGACACTCTGGGAAAATGCAGAGTCAAGAAGAAACCAGCGCAGACTTTGCCAACAGTATAAGCTGGTGGGACAGACTTGGGTCTGGAAGGAACCCAATCACAAAAATAAATCACTTAGGCCTGCATCCCAGCCCCCAGGTTGCTAAGATTGAACATGCAAGGGAGAGTGTGCCTGAAATAGGAGGGTACAGGATAAGATCCAAGGAGGAGAGTTGCAGGAACTGAGAAATCAGGATACCAGAAAGATGATCTCTGTAGACACTCAAATTTCAAGAATTACAACAAGAGTAGTGTTAGAAGGAATGGTAGCAAGCCAAACACTATGGACTTCAAGGAATGAATAACAGTAACCTAGGAGCCTGTAGATGACCGCTACAAGGATGTCATTTTATATCTGATAGCATAAACCCAGAGCTGTGGGGCGTTTGTAAGGAAAAAAGAACAGCAATGGTCTGAAAGCAATGAGAAGCAAGGAAAACACCCACCCCACCTCCGGGCCTAGTATTGTAAGGCTGTGGGTGAAAAAAGAACCACAGGTTGAATAGGATGCTATATCCTCAAGAAACAGTCAAGCTTGAGTTTGAAGAGAAGAATGAGCAAAGATGAGATTGAGAAATGAAGATTTTGCCAATGACCCAATTCCCAAACCCTAGAGGAAGGGTCTAGAAGTTGGGGAGGGGTCAGGAAAGGTGATCTAGAAACCCATATGAGGTTGAGAAGAGCCTGAAGGATGAGGAATAACTTGGGAGTCCAGGACCAAGTGTGAATGTTTAAGGCACAGAGTAGTTGAGGAAGAGGTGTGTGTGTGGGGGGGGGGCACCGGGGCGAGGGGGGCGGGGGACTCTTGCCAGAAGCAAGAGAGCTCATGAAAGAATGAGTGGTGGTCTTCACTCCTACCAAAGGTGCTGTGTAGGCCAGAGAAGGGGTGCTCTTATCTGGAGCATGTAGATCTCGGGCGTGCGAACCTCACTACCTTTGTACATACTGTTCCTCTTTGTGGAATGCTCCTCCCCATTCTCCTTCACCTTGCTAACTTTCGTATCTTCAAAATTCAGCCAAGATATCAGCTCCTCTAGGAAACCACCCCTAATTTCATTAATCTGATCTGGGTGCTCCTGTTTGGGGCATACTTTAACCTAGACTACCACATTGTTACTCTTTTTGCATTTTTCTGTCTCCCTGGCTGGACTGTGAGCAACTTAATGTCTGTTTGCTTACTTGTTCATTATCTGTTTACCTCCATGAGCGCAGAATTTTTGTCTGTTCTGTTAACACTGTATCCCAGATTCGTAGACTAGTGCTTGGCACATAGTAAGGAATATCTTTTGGATGGATGGATGGATGGCTCTCGTCAATCCCTGACACCATCTCAGGTCATCCTAGGTCACAGCCCTCAAGACCATGTATTAAAATTATTAATGCATATTCATTACAAAGCAGAGTGGCTGGTACTAAGTGAGGACTCATAAGAAAAAAAAGAAAATATTTACGCCAAGGAATTTATAACCTAATGGAAAAATTCCTACTCATGGACTTTATCAAGGCAAAAAACATAAAGGACAGTTGCCTAGAGCTGTCACTCACAATGTTTATCTTATTTAGTGTGGCGCTAGTACAGTATTTAGAACATAGAAGATGCTCAGTAGATGCTGTTGAAACATAACAATGAAGTATTCAATTATATGTGAAGAGATTATATAGTCACAATTATATAGCTACAGAGACATGAAGAGATATATTTAAACACATTCCTCATCCTATGCATCCTCACTTCTACCTCCCATTTCTACGTGTACAAATAGTACTCTCAACTTTTCTGTTTCCAACTTTTATTACACATCCATGTGCTAGGCACTGCGTAGCCTTTTTACAAATGTGAATCGTCACTCTCGTGTTCAGAATTTTTGAATGGCTCCATCACCTATAGAAATAACACCTTTTGGTTCAGAATAATGGCGGGGGCGAGCGAGATTGATTAAAATGTAGATTTCCCCCAGAGGTCCTGAGTTTATCTAAGGTCAATTCCTGGAATGTGCATTGTAAGAAGCACCGTCCACTCCCAAATAATTGATGCAACTGGCCCATGGATCACACTTTGGAGAAACACGGACTAGAGTATCAAATCTGGCATAAAAGGGCCTTAATGAGCTCTTCTGTCCATTCCTGTCTCCTTTGCTTCCATTCTCCACTTCTGGGATTTTTTGCTTCAGCACAACCAGTTACCCATTTCCTCTACAAACCATACTCAATGCCTCTATGCCTTTGTTTGTACAAAGATCCACCCGAAATTGTCTGTCTGGCTAACTCCACTCAGGAACCTGCTAAAAAGCTACCTTCTTTGGTTTTAAAGCAATCTTCTCTGGTTTTCTCAGAGGATTTAAAAGCACCTTTCATCTACAATACCAAAGCACTTTGCATCTGTGTGGGTGTGTGCGCACAACTTTCTCAGTATTGTTTGCACTAGATGTGGCAATTCTAGACTCTACCTCTGCCTTAGATTAAAATCTTCTTGAAGGCAGAGACCATTTTCTTCATCTTTTTGGCACTGAGCATCGTGCTTGGTATCTAGTAGAAGGGGTTCAACTTTTGGTTTGGTGACTTGTCCTAGATCACGTAGCTGGTAAACTGCACAGTCAAAATCTGAACCAAGATCTTCAAATCCCACATGCAGCCTTTTCAGGTGTCTGTGGCCCCTTTTTGATGATGTCTCTAAGTGGATGCTATTTCCAACGGTTTCTTCCTCACTTGTCGCATTTGACATTTTATTTCATGTTTTAAAGTCCTCTAGAAACAAGTCGTACTTTCTCCGTCGGGGCATAAAGCACAGCGGGCTTAATCTGACTCAATCTTGGTATTCCCCACAAGGCCTAGCAGAGTACCTGGCATTTAGCATTAAAAAAAAGGTTACACACACACACTTGATTAACGAATGACCCCTAGCTATATATATTTAACAGATAAAACTAAGCAGGTATAACCTCAAACGGACGCAATCTTTTACTCTTAATTTTTGCCTCGTTTTTAAGATTTTACTACGAGAACTGCAACCATGCTCCACCCCGCGTCTGACGTGACAAACCAGACCTAGAACTACCAGTTCCAGAATTCCATGCGGGGGGGCGTGCTCTCCGAGAGCCGCCGAATGATTGGCGAGCGGGGACTTTTCCTTCCGGCAGGAAGGGCCCGGGAGGCGGGGACTTGGGGGAGACGTTTAAACACTATTACCAGGTTGGGCGGGCCACGTCGGGGAGGACTTTGTGGGTGATCCCTGGGTTCCCCGCCCGCTGAGGAGATGGATGAGGACGGGCTTCCTCTCATGGGGTCAGGCATAGACCTGACCAAGGTTTGTAAAGGAAGGAGTTGAACTTCCGGTGACCTGGGAGGAGGATGGGGAAGGGACGCCCGATGCCCAGGGGGACCCCATCTCCCTTGCCTCACCCTGTCCCTGGCCCTGGCCTTCTCTTCGGCCGGCCTCGGAAGGGAGAGTCCCACACTTCACCTTGAAAAGGGGTCCCTCCCGAGCTGTTTAAGGGGGTCGTGTGTCTCTCCCAGCCTTCGCTTCACGGGTCTCTATGATCAAGGCGACATGGGCCGGTTGCGAACTCTAACCCCACCTCTTTTACTCGGCCCCCAGGTTTTATGTGTGTTTGTGTGTGCTGTCTTTATCGACAAGTTCTTACTTGTGAATCCAGAGCCCATTCCCAAACTTTTCTGCAGCTTCTGCCATCTTCGGACACCCCACCCCCACGGTTTGGGAAAACAAATTAAGGACTGCCTATTGGCAGTACTAAAAGGGACTCGCATCACACTGCTCATAAAACACCCCGTTATATTAATATCAAAGGGATTGCACAGTGTATCTTCCTCCTGTATGAACCACAATAATATATTTTTTACATAACGCAGGTGCCAGCTATTCAGCAGAAAAGAACGGTGGCATTTCTAAACCAGTTTGTGGTGCACACTGTACAGTTCCTCAATCGCTTTTCGACAGTTTGTGAGGAGGTAGGTCCTGTGATACTGGTGTAATGAGTACCCTAGAAATCACTTTGCACTGCTGAAGACGGCAAATGAGTAAAACAAGAATTACAGTCTACTCTTCCCATCTGATGTCCCCCAATTATGTTAACATACTGTAAATCCTTTTTGATTCTGTTACCATCAGTCCTGCACTCCACTTCTGTTGAATTAGTTTCCTAGAGGCCTTTGTGAAATAGTTCAGTAAAGCTTATTGTGATTAAAGAGAACGAAAGGAATTCCAAAATTTCACAGTTGAAAACATTTTGTATTTTGAAATTAGTTATGTTTCTCTTACCCCAAAGATTTACATTTTCAAGTACACATTGTTTCAGTTGATATTAAAATTATTTTACATCTTTGGAGCCAAAAAAAAAACGGGTAAGAAGGTAGCCTAGAAACATAGCTTTGGCATCAAATATCGTTATGAAAATAAAAATACGTCCTGCAACTGACTTGTGAAGTGAGGATTAAGTACCCAATTAAAGATGAAAGATCCCTGTCTTTAGGGGAAAAAAAAGGCAAAAAAGAGAATGGGGATGAAATGGGAAACATGGGTTGAAATTGGATTTAAGAAAGGAGAAAGATAAAATCACATAATTCATAGGTAAGCCAATTAAATAAGCCGTATTGAGTTCTTTATGTCTTGTATTTAACATAAGGTATAGCCTTAGCAAGTGGAGTTTTTGTTAGATATCGGATTAATAAAAATTGCATGGAGAGAAGAAAACTATTTTCACTTGTAGATTTCAGCTGCTGTTTTTTGTCTAGCTATCAAAATCTCTTCTGTCTTCTTACTAAGACAAAGAAACTGAAATGATAATTGATAGAGTAAGGGATTCGATTCAATATGTTTTATCTAATAGGTCCAGAGACTAGGTGCTTGCTTCAGTGAGTTTTATATTGCTGCCTCTCTAAATGGGTGTAGAATTGACTGACTAAAAACCAGTAAACCAAAGATTTAGTCCTTCACTTTTTATATCAGGGATGGGTAGAGAAGTATCTGGACAGAGACTATTCCAGGATTGTTAGTAGAGAGGAGCAGATACTCCATCCCCTCATCACTGGATTAAAAAATAAACAGCAACAGCCAGCAAACACACCTATGAAAGCAACTTAACTGAGCTGCTCTGGGCCAACGATAGCCCCTCACCTCACCTCTGTAGTGCCTCATGGTTTTCATGGCCTGGGGAGTGAGTACTGTTGATTGGGGACTAGATCTGATATAACAATAATCATCTCTTGTTTACTGATTTCTTATGAATTATCAGAGCCTCGTGATTCATTCTTTTCTCCCCTTCTCAACTTCCTCTCTCAACTTCCCCTCAGCTATTTTCACTGTATTGTTCACTATTCCCTAGTTCTTCCTTGAACTCTAGAGACAACCTTGTTAACTAAAAACTCATGAAGTTTAAATGTTGTTTATTGCCTTTTTCTCCTTAACGAATGATAATCTAGGTTGACTAGGACTCATTATTTATAATATTTTAGCCGTTTGGATATAGTTGTAGACTGTTTGCTGGGTGTGATGACAGTGCTTATTCTGTGCTAGGCATTGTACTAATTGCTTTACATATCTTGAATCATTACAGCCAGCCCTTTGGAAGAGGTCCAGCTATTCTCTCTTAGAAATACAGAAACAAGATGTAGAGAAGTTTAAATCATTTGTTTAGCCATTCATCCATTCATTCAACATATATTTAAGTGCATAGTATTTATAGCTGCAGTAACTGCGCTAACTTGCCCACACTCACACAGCTGGAAAATAGCAGAGCTGGGATTCCAACTCTGATCTATTCACTGGAGAAAACAAAAATGTCTCCCTATTCAGTTATATTGCATCTTCTGCCCTGAATAAGAGGCATGTTTACATCATTTTCAAGTGAGAGACTTCAAAGTGCCTTTTTTATAGCTATTTCAAATTTTATTTTTCAGATACGTATTCTCTTCTTTGCTATGCCATATCCATTTGATGTAATGTCTTTTTGATATGATGAATTCCAAGGACATAATATATGTGTTCAAATATAAAGTGCCATTTTATTCCAAGTTAAGATTAATGTGGTTTTTTGACATGGCACCTAGTAGGTCTATAATCCTCATTTAAAGCATCAAACAAGAACCCAAATAACTGTTTCCCTCAACAAAACATGAACCTTAGCTGTTATGTTTTGAACTGGAAGTTAATGGGGGAGGGAGGCAAGAAATACCTGTTTGTGTTTTGTTTTTTGTTTTTCATACAGTCTGGTTTGAACCAAACACAAACTGTAACAATTTCAATCACTGCTAAACTGAAACTGTAATTAAATTTGAAATAAATGGCTGGGGCTCTCTTCATGGCTAATACTGGTTTTAGAGTTCTCTAATAAAGAGGAAAGTGAAGAACTTAACTTTTAAAAAACTTTCTGGATACCAGGCTACTTTGTAACTGTTCTAATGACTGGATCCAGGATAGGAAAGAAGTTAGAAGAGGGAGAAAGGAAAGTAGCTGAATCAGATCCAAGTTACAGAGTTACTTAGGGTCATCTCTTCACAAAGCCCTAGTAAGCATTTCTACTCTGGCCCTACTCAGCAAAATCTTATGGTGGTCCATTGGGACTGCTAATTTAAATTTGGAGTGGGTGGGTGGGGGGTGGGGGGGATTCAATGCAAGTTCTATGCATATTGCAGATAAAAGTGAGCAGATATTTAACCTTATATTGAATTTTAAAGTCAAAGGTACTCTATAAACAGGGTAGTCAGATGTGTCATTTTGACTCAGACTTGTAACGTGCCTAGAATACTGGGTTTTTAATCATTTAAAAATATTCTAAAATGTTTCATTTTTTTCCTAAAATCTTAAGTATAGGGAAAACTGCTGAGAATTCTCACATAATCTAAAAAACTTTACAGTGTTTATCTTCTACATCCAGTTTTAAGCCCACCATCGGACTTATCAACCAAATAATGTTTTGTTTAAAACTATTTATTGCTACAAGTTTTTACAACTGCTTTTACAACTTTTACAACTGCTGGGCTTAAGTGTCAGATGAAGCTTAATAAAACCAGCAATTGCTTCCCTTTCTGGCTGTTCGGACACGTACAATCCAGTGTGATATACCAAGAGATCCATTATTTTAAAATACTGTTTCTCTTTTAGAGAATTGGATATGCACACTGGATATTTTACAAACCTAAAAACCACAGTATTTTATTTTTGTTTCCATGTTTAACTATTCACTCCATATTTCTTCCTTTCGTCTTCTTTTTCACTTTAATAAAATACTTTGCGTTAGAAATAGATGGGTGATAAATCAAGAAGTTTTCAGCTCAGCTTACAGATTTCAGGCAACTTGTAAATTCCCCTATTGTCCCAAGCCAAGGTATATTTCAGGTTTGCTTTAAATCCTTATAAAGATAAAAGGGTGGCTAAATACATGGGAAACTGATGTCTTTCCATTTCCTCCTTGCTTAAACTTTCAGAGATGGGCACAGTTACTCTCATTGGTTATATTATTTACATTCATAGTCAAGTCATCTACACGTTAGAGCGGTGGTTCTGAACTAGGAGACATATGGCAATGTCAGGAAATATTTTTAGTTGTCACAACTGGAGAGTACTAGTGGCATTGAGTGGATAGAGGTCAGAGATTCTGTTACACATCCTATAGTGCACCAGACAGCCCCCCACAACAAAGAATTGTCTAGCCCAAAATGTCAGTAGACCCAAGGTTAGAAACTTGCTTTGTAGTAGTCTGGGGTTGTACAAGGAAAATGCAGAAGGCTTCAACATCTTAGAAATGAACTTCAGCAGCCCATAATTGAAGCCAGGTGTAGTTGATCAAGTGACAATGGCTTTTCTAAAAAGTATGTATTTATGTACATTATAGGAATAATTATATGTTATAGGAATAACAGTTACTATGCCAAATTATCTTTGAAAAGCAGAGATTCTTAATTTGTGCCATGTACACTTTGGCAGTCTAATGAAACAAAATTAATGTTTTTAAATGTATAAAATAAAGTGTATAGGATTACAAAAGAAATCAATTACATTGATTTCATACTTTAAGAAAAACTCAAAATTTTGACGTAGTATGTCTTTTATTAAAGCATTATATTGTATAATCCAGATAACATGTAAATTTTAAGAGTCTCGTGCTCTACCGACTGAGCTAGCTGGGAGCCGCTCTGTAATCTTTTAGACTCTCAAAAACCAGCTCTAGAGAAGATGGATAATACTTTTATGGATAATAAAATAACATGGTTTATCTACAACAAAAATCTTCCCTAGCCAGGAGAAAAAGTCATTGTTGATCAGATTTTAAGAAAATCATTTACATAGTGGTTTTAAACTCGGGGTACATGAACTTGGATGACAAAATAACTATATTTAACTTAAATTTCACAGTTTCTTTAACTTGAAATTTAGTCAGCAAAATTCACAGTAGTGTTCACATCCTGGGAAGGACGGTGCAAGATTTTTATCACGCTATGCATTTTAATAGTGTGCAATTTAAAACTTATGAATTGTTTGTTTCTGGAATTTTCCATTTAATATTTTTGGACCATGGTTGACCATTTGTAACTGAAACGGATAATGGGGGACTACTGTACTTCACAATTGTTGTTATTAGATTAAATGTCAAAGATGTTTTGGATAAATTATTATACATTATAATATATTGATGTTTAGATCAGTGTCTTTCATGTCTTGTGTGAATAAATCATATATCTTGTTTTATTAAAAAGACAGATCATTTCATTTTGGTGTGGTTTTGATAATAATAAATGAGATTAGGTAAGATGAGTGTCAAAGCAAAAGATTAACATACCAGACGAATCTGCAACCAAAAAAAGATTGAGAATTACTGCCCTACAAAGTACAGTCATCCCTCAGTATCCACCGGGGATTGGTTTCAGGACCCCAACAGACACCACAATCCAGGGATGCTCAAGTCCCTTATATAAAACGGTGTAGTATTTGTATATAACCTACACACATCCTCCTGTGTACTTTAAATCATCTCTAGATTATAATACCTAATACAATGAATGCTATATAAATAGTTGTTATACTGTATTATTTAGGGAATAATTATAAGAAAAAATTCTGTACCTGTTTAGTACAGACACAACCATTGTAGGCCTAACCGCATAGTACACATCAGCAATAATGTAACTTCATTTTCCTTAATATTTTTGATCCACAATTGGTTGGATCCAAGGATGCAGAACCCATGGATATGGAGGGCTGACTATAACTCTTTTGTCCAAGCCTCTTTAATCTTCCTTATCTAGTAATTAAATCATCATTTTCATCCTTATTCCATTATTTACTAAGACTTGTATTTCAGTCCTTAGCCTATCCTGTATGAATCAGTGAGTACCCATTGTAGGACAGTTTATTTAGTTTTATGATCTAAACCTGAAAAAGAAAATTAATACCAATTTTTAAATCAGATAAACAGCATCTGTTTTAGGAAACTTTGATCAGAAAATTTGATTCCCAGTGTTTAGCACAATAACATCTTAGTGACAAAAGGATTAGTCATTTATTAGCTTTGAATAACAAAAATTCTACCTGTGAAATACTTTGGGAATTTTCCCTCTTTTTTTAAATTAGTAAACTTTATTATTTTAGAGCAGTTTTAGGTTCACAGCAAAGCTAAGCAGAAAGCACTGAGTTCCCTGCCTCTCGCCCCCATGCACACTGTCTTTCCCAGTATCATCATCCCCCACCAGCATGGTACATTTGTTAAAACTGATTTGTTACAATCTACCTTGACACATCATCTCCCAGAGTCTATGATAAAGCTTTCTCAAAACAATGTAAAATTCTTTCAAAAATAGTATCTGGAGTTGGAGTGTTTGAGTTCATTATTTTACTTGTATGAAGACTGTTTTTTTCATCTTTAAAATTGGCATAATAATAGTTCTTATGTCTTAGATTTGGTGTGAGATTTCAAATGATATGTTGTATATACAGTGTAGCATAGTATGGTAAGTGCTCAAAATGTTTACAGTGATGATTATCAGTTAAAAATACGTATTTACATAAAATATATTAAGACAGAGATTAATTTTTAATTCATCTTTTTGTTTCTCTTTATGTGTTTATTTACTTTAGTCAAACCAATGTATGTATTTTAAAATAAGTTAGAAATTATCATTCACTTTACAAATTTGCTGTGGGATTTCTACAATCATAAGCTTCTCTAATGAGTTAAAAGACTGATTAAATTTGCCAAAATTTAATTTCCATGATTTTCAGGAAAACACCTATAATTTGGAGAGGAATCCATCCATATAGTGTCTTATAAACCTGTATTTATATTTGCATAAAAGCTTTATGTGAACAAATCCTAGAAATCAAAATTAAAGTTAGCTTTGAATGCCACTAAAACTAGATTCTTATGTTTTATTTCTAAATTATATCTTTGTAGATCTGAAGATGCTCGTCTTAAAAATAAGTATTTTGTGAAGAAGCACTAACCACTCTGTGGTTGCTTTAGCTTTTTTCTCTCTCTAAATGTGGGCAAAATTACCATTTCTCAGGGTGTTAAAAATCTGCTTACGAGTCAGTCAGGATCTTGATAATAACCCAGAAGCAGTCAAAATGCTGCATACACATCTGGCAACTAGTAAACCATCCAACTGCTCTTGGACTATGTCACTGAATATAATAATGTATAGGATTATGTGTAGAAATAAATGTTCTTACGGATCATATTTTACGATGTTACCTTTGTGTGGCTGTGTGTGTGTGTATGTATGTACCGGGGGTGCCAAAAATGTGTAATACACACGACTTGTATTCATCTTTTGTTATCGGTATATATTGAGTATTTCAATTTTCACACAGTTTTTTCCTTTCTTAAAATGTGTATACATTTTTTTGGCACCCTCTGTATATAATTGGTTAGAATAACTAGAGTATGGTAAACTCTTGGTTCTGGTTTATCTGGGATTTTGGTGGTGAATTGATTCCTTTTGTTTTTTTAGAACTCTGATTTTTTCTTTGTTTTAATTCCTTCCAACACGAACTGCTCGCCTTCCAGTTTCATGTCCTTTCACTTTTCAAACTTGAAAAGCTTGAATTTAGGATTAATTGTACATACTTACGTGTTTAAGTAATTTATAAAGGCAAATCCTGTTCTAGGCTGTCTTGAGCTCATTTTTATTCTTGTTTTCTATGAAGAATGTCTTCATTCATCACCAAATAATTATTAGTCTCCTATTAAGTGTCAAGTACTGTTCTGGGGGCTGGGGGCATAGCAATGAAGAAAAACTCTGTCCTGGGTGGAGTTTGCATTCTGATCCCAGTGATTGATTATGGCTCTGATAATGAGTCAGAGAAGGCTGAAAATGTAACTACTTCTTATCTATGAATACAATTTTATAAAATAACTGTGAAGCATGTTAATGAAAAAGAATAGAATACTTGAATTTTTTTCCTACGCATGTAAATAAGAGAAATATGGAAAAAATAGAAAATGACAAACACTTAAACCATGGTTTTTATTATTTTCCAATCTGCCCTTTGTTATCCTTGTTAAGTTTAATTTAATCAAACTTTATTCTTTTGTTTCTAATCTTTTCCAGAAATTGGCAGACCTTTCTCTTCGTATCCAACAAATTGAAACAACTCTCAATATTTTAGATGCAAAGGTTTGTATTTCTGAATAATTTATAGTATAAACTTTGCTGTACACTTATCAACCTTCTCAATTATACTTAACTTTAAGTGCATTTGGGAATGAATTAAATTTAGCCCCTCCATCCTGAGGTGGTATAGTGTTTTTTATTTGTTTTTTTTAAATTTATTGTAATTGCAAAGGAAATGATAATTATTATCAGCCATTAACTGAGTCTGTTTAAATGTACACATGGATTGAGATTTCTTTCATTATACTAGTCAAAAGCATAATGTGAGTAACATGTTAACAAATTGAGCTGTTATATAGTTTACTTCATTTGATGGAAAATTCCCAATTATCTTAATAGTAATCATTTGATAACACACTAAGAACTTTAGGTGTCTCCAGAGCAAAATTTGGAGAATGTATCAGCCGTTTTCCATTTACAAGTATATTAAATGCTAATGAAGAATATCAGTAGTTTGAAGTCAGAAAGATAACTAGCAAATATAAAAGGGTTGTTTTTATTTGAAAACTTGCAGATTTTGTGTGTTTTTTCTGTTTACATGTAATGGAGACACTAATATATTTTTGTGACTTTGTCCTTTTATCAAAAAAAAAATCTGAAAAAATATTAAATATTTATGAGGAATTAAAATGACTAATATCTTTAGCATAGGATCATGATGTGTAGTTTGTACTTTCTACATCTTCTTGTGGACTCAGCCCCTTTGTTTCTCTCCAAACATTTCTCTAGCTTGGAAAATTTAGGCTACCTGGCCTTGAATATGTTCAAGATATCCTCTTAGCAGCCATAGCCACTTGAAACTATTTGGGCCATAGCCACTGTACTAAGTACTGTCATCAGTCAACAGTTCTCAATGAATATCGCTGCTTCAGATCTTATTACCATTGGTTTTTCATTATTCTTTATTATGATTATGTATCTTGTTTTAATGTTTGGGGAATTCTTGACTTAGAGTCCAAGGTCACAAGTTGAGTTACTATATGGACAAGTTAACCTTAATTATTTCCATGGTCATAGAGTTAATCTCCAATATTAGCCAAACATCTGACAAATATGTATCACTGATATCAAGATTGAATCAGAAAAGAGGGTTTGCGTGGATCTTGCAACTCCAACCTGAGATGTTTAGCCACTAACAACAAGCTCATCTTTTGTATATGAAAAATAATACATTTTAGTAACATTCAGAGATAAATGTTTAAAAAAAAGGAGCTATATTAGACATGAAAATGTGATGACAAGAGTTTTGTCATTTCTCAAATAATTGAAATTTAAAATGTGCTACAAACCACTTTTTTTACAAAGTGTGTTTAGTAAAAATCTTTTTACAACATGTTTGTGAAGTCAGTTTTTTATCCCCACCCTACAGGTGAGAAAATTGAGGCTTACAGAGATTTCCACAAGGTCACATGGCCTGTGACTTAAACCTAGGCACTTTGACTCCAAAACCATGCTCTTCTCATTCCTTACACAAGGATTCTTTCTAGTTTAAAAATAATTTCTGGGAAAATAATGATCATAAGCTAAATTAGATTTCTGAGAAATTGTTCAGAATATTATATTTGTAAATGCCTTTTCCTTTTGAATATTTTACAGCATAGATAATTTCAAACACCAAAGATGAGATTTTATAAACATGTTTCTCTGGACTTAACACACACACACCTAGGAACTTATAGTATTTAGCATGTAGTAGTATCCTCATATACCAACATTAATTTTATTTTCTCAGTTGTCATCAATCCCAGGCCTAGATGATGTCACATTTGAAGTATCTCCTGTAAGTGTCACTAGTGTCACAAATGAATCACATTCTGAAACCACTTCAGAGCAATCACAGGTAAGTATTTAAGTTCCAAGAAACATGAGCAAATCTTGTTGGTTGAACTAGATAGACCTAAGCAACAGGTTTGAAGGAAGAAGTTAAATAAAAATCTAAAACTTTGAATACTAACATTTTAAAGCCTTAAGATAGAAACTTAAGGCTTAAGGTAGTTTGAAAAAAAAACGTTAGGTGTTTTGTTTTGTTATTTGGAAGGGCTTCCTGAAGTTTATATTTTCTTTGCCAATAAAAAAAGAAAATTGATCTATACAGGACTTGGAAAAATCTTGAATATAATTACTTTCTTTAAGTTCACTATGGAAATTTTTTCTAAGCTCTTATAAAAAATGTACTTTTAAAATGTTTTATTATAGAAACTTTCAAGCATTCACAAAAATAGTATAGTGCAATGAATACCCAAATGCCCATTACCCAGATTCACCAGTTAAGATTTTTGTGGCAGTTGCTTCATCTCTTTTTTGTCACTAGCTGAACTGAATCCCTGGATCATACTATTTCACCCCTGTATAATTCCTTGAGCATCTCTGAAAAGTTCTGACGTTTTCTTGCATAACCACAATGCTTTATGTCACACAATATAATTAACGCCGATTCCCTTGTTATCTAACGCCATGTTACTCAAAGTGTGCTTCATGGACCAGCAGCCTGGGCATCAGCCGGGGGCTTGTTAGAAATCTCAGGCTCCACCCCAGACTTACTGAATCAGAATCTACATTTTAGCAAGATCCCTAGGTGATTTGTAGGCTATTGAAATTTGGCAGATAGTGATCTAAGAAATACCAATTGTCTGAAAAGTGTGTTTTGGGGTTTAATTTGTTCAAATCAGCATCGTAAGTAATGGTCTTTACATTTGGTTCTTATGTTTTAATGTTCATTTATTCTCTGTATAAGTTTAAATTTTATATTACTTTTTATTTCAAGAAATAAAAATTTACGGTTTGAGAATAATCTCTAGTGTATCTCAGTGAGGTATTAAAATTCAAAATATGATAGTCATTAAAATGGAGAACAAGTGGACTTCCTATCTCTGTGGAGTTCTGCATTTGTATCCAGAGGTACTTTTGACAGGATATTTTGTAGATCATGATGCTGTTGACTGTGATAATGCCTAAGATGTAATGTGTGCTTCCTGTGAGCCAGGCTACTTCCAAGTGCTTTTCATAAATTACTAATAATTCATTTAATCCTCGCAACAACCCTATGAACTACATACTGTATTATCAATTCTACTTTACAGACGGGTCAAATAAGTATAACAGAGGTTAAGTAACTTGCTGAAGACCAAACAGTAAATGTAAGAGCTGGAATTTTAACCCAGGTAGTTGCGTGCCAAAAGTCCTAGCTCTTACCTGCTGCATTACACGATACTGTCTCCAGCACCTGTGTTGAATTCATTAAACATACTGAGCACACGTGGTGTGAGACACTGTGGGAGGAGGCATATAGTTAGATATAGTATAGATTTGTGGAATGAATTAGATGACCATGTTCTAAACAATTACATACTAGAAAATTTAACATCCATTTAATTTACATAGGAAATTCCATCATCATGGCCACTGGAAAACACATATAATATATAAGAGGAAAGCCAGATGTTGTAGAGGAGTTTAACTTAAAAGGTTCTTTCACTTAAATATGGACCATCCTTTTTCTAAAACAAGACATGTGAAAAATATTAAGAGTATTTCTACTCTATATAGTAGCTATGCTTTGGTGGATAGTAGCTGTCATGTTTCTATACATTTTTAAGTGGTATCTGTGTAACTTTGAATATTAATTTTTCCAGGTGCCATTATGAATGCTATCTTCAATATGCCTTTTAAAATTTATGCAGTTGTTTTGGTCCTGCCTATTTAAGGTCTCAAAAAATTGGTTATGAGTAATCACATCTAAATTTTCTAAAATTCAGAGTAGCCTAATATACCTTGGCAATATTATTTTAAAATTGTATATTAATTCATTTGGAGGATTTATGAAGCTCTGTTGGCTTCCTGAGTTTAAAAATTGTGGTAAAATTGTGCATTGATTAGCTTAATAAAATGACTGTTTAGCATGTTTTTAATATTCAAATCAACTTATTTCTTCTCCATTGTTATTAATTGGTGTATTTTTTTGTAAAATATTTTGAAATGGATGTAAGTATGGCTTAACACAGAATTTCCATTGGCGTTAGTCAACTGACTTATCAGATAAAGGATAATTATACACGTTTTTAGAAATCATCCATTCATTGCAATCTCTATGCATGAGTCAAAGATCCAAAGTTTGCATACTGATTTTTCTGCAACTTTAATTTCATGGTTCAGATTTTATCATTACTCACAATAGAACATCCAATTGTGCAGATTGAGATTAATTTAAGAATAAAATGAAGGACAGTTGAGAGATATGATAGAGGATTTATTGGGTCATTCAAATAAGACCTGATATAATTAAACCTTGTTGAGGTCTTGACTATTAGGCAGAAGTTAACGGCTGAGTTTTGAGATTCAGTAGTCCTGTACATAATTAGCATTTAGTCTATTGTGCTATTGTGGGTGTTTATTGTCCATAATATTTTAAACATACTTGGGTCTTGTTTGAATTTTTTATTTAATTAACTGTTTTGGACTTTTTGTATTTATGTATTTTACAGATGAATACACATACACTCACTTCTGTACATTTAAGTGGCAGTATAACAGTAGTAGAAATCTAAAGGATTTTTGGGTGTTTTATTTGCCTCAGTGTTTTTGAAAGCTTTAATTTATATTTGAATTATCTAAGGAAAAACCTTAATATATAATTCACATTCATTTTAAAACTCAATTTTTCAAGATATTTCTTGATTTATCTATATTTCAGCATAGATATGTAGACATAAAATTTGACTTCATTCTGCTAAGGAAATTCCTATTAATGCTAATGCATATACAAGTAATAAGTGAGAATTCACAAAAGCAAACTTACTCTAAATGTTATTTCTATGTTGATAGAAAAATCAAGATGTATAGAGACAGTCTTAGCTTTGCACTTAAGTGAGGGCAGGGTTGCAGCAAGTTTGAGGTAATACAATACTGTGAGAATTGCCTGTATGATAAAACCATTTTTATCTAAAAGACCATTCCTAGTATTCTTTACTGTACATAGTAGTTAGTATATAATGTTAACCACTATGTGGAGAATGTTACCATTAATAGTTGAAATATATAAAACTGGACAATTTTGTCTGAGAAATGGGTTTCTTCCACGAATTCTTTAGGCATTGCTTTCTAAGATGTTAGAATAGCCATATCTACTTAGAAAAAGATTATTTACTAAATTAGGAATTCAACTGTGCAGATGATAGAT
Organism: Rhinolophus sinicus; assembly: GCF_057876585.1. NCBI lineage: Eukaryota > Metazoa > Chordata > Mammalia > Chiroptera > Rhinolophidae > Rhinolophus > Rhinolophus sinicus. Next base: position 19,141,075 of record NC_142501.1, read on the forward strand.
ACCTAGAAAATCAATTTACTGTCCATGAGAGTTGTACAGTTGATGAATCAATAGTTTTATTACCTTTAAGAAAAGTTTCATTAAAATAATATGTCCAACCTTTAATTCATGTTTTATATCTGCATTCTGGGGACAAGTAAAGCAGGATTCTAATATTTTTTAATGCCATGAATATGTTTGCATTTTTAAGGAACAATATATTGTTAATATTAAGTGTACCTTTCTCTGAAATCATATTTAAATATTTGGGAACATATATTCCATAATTAAATTATTGGTATTTAAATTTAGAAATATGATTTTTTTCTGATAGTGATTGCTTTAGAATTATAAAAAGAAATATCCCTTTTAAGTAACATGATGGACCCCTTTTGTAAATTGTCTAAAGATTTACACGCAATACTCTCTACAGCAGAACAGTTTACAAGACTCTGGACCACAGGAAAGTGAAGTAACAGCAGAAAATATCTTAACTGTAGCCAAGGATCCAAGATATGCCAGATATCTCAAAATGGTTCAAGTGGTAAGCTAATTTGGTCTGTCTTCTCTGTCTAGCAGCCACATTTGAAATTCTTAACCCTGGAGGTTTCATTGTTACTTTGCAACCTGAGAACACTGCTAAACCGAGTGACCAAGTTTTCTACTCTCTTACTTCTTTCCTATGTTTAATGAACAGCCTGATAAAAAGTAACCAAAGGTCAGACTTTTCTAATTAAAATTGATCTCACACTTCAGATTAACATAGTTTAATATAGATTTATGTAAATTTTTTTGCTTTACACAAAGTTATCAATGTAAATCTTGGATGTATCGATAGAGGAATGAAAGTGGACTGACTGTTCATTTGGTAAATGCTATGGCTTTAGCTTAATTCCTGTATGCTAGCACAAACAATGTTTTTTTTTGTGTGTATTTTTATTCTGAATTTCATTTGTCAAGTGATTTGGTTCATAGAAAAAAGCTTAAGTTTCTTGGCCATGTAAGGTTATCCTTTAAATTTATTATATGATTTCAGAATTTTTATTTATTCTAAGAAATCATTACATAGTATGATACCAAAAATATCTGCAGTTGTCTGTAACAGCAGAAACTAATTTCTTTTCATTCCTGTAGAAAATGCTGTTGCAGTGATTGAAGGAGCTAGCTGTTCATCATTTTTCTGTTAATTAAAAAATTTATGTTTTTGTACCATTCTATTATCAGGCAAAAGAAGTAATAATACTAAGAAGTACTAAGGACAACATTTTTATTTTGCTGTCCATGGCATTACTTATCACCAAAGTAATTTAAAAACAAATACTCTCTGATAAAAGAAAGAATAGATTGATTCATTTAGAAGCTACAATGGTGACAATGGTAAGAAGAAAACACATTCGTTTTTCCTAGCTGTCAGAAGTGGATTTGTCACTTTCAGAATTCTTCACTGACAGTCAAAACCCTGGGCTCTAGCCTTTAGAAAAAATAATCAACCAGACTTTGGGATGAAAATGTATGAAGTTCTTTAATAAAAGAATAAAGTAGAGCTAGTTTGAGCATGAATCATGATAAATAAGTTTTTAAAGCTAGAACCCAGGAAACCCTAAGCTAAGCATAAAATATAAGTATGGACTGTTAAAAACTATATGTTTGACTCATTCAAACAAAAGAGGAAAAGTTTCAGAGGGACTTTGGAAGGCATTTATTTTTTTAGTCTCTCTTTGCCTAATGTATATAAAATATGAAATAGGAAAATCTACTTGATTATTTCTATAAGAATTCTCTGAAATCTTTGATTAAAACCTGTATCTTAGGATAACTGCTGCAAAATTACGTCTGATTTTACAGGAACTTTAAAAACTCTTCTGTATAATTCCACTGTCCATTTATCCACAAACATTTCTTAAACACTTACTTTAATGTACTATATTAGGTATTGTCTAGATTTATTTAGCCAGCTAAGGTTCCCAAAAACCACTTGAAATTTTTATTTTTGTTATTAATTATTTAGACACCTTCCATTGCTTTTCAGAATTATGTGTGTGTGTGTGTGTGTGTGTGTGTGTGTGAGTGTGAGTGTGTGTGTATGCACACACACACATACTGGGGGTGCCAAAAAATGTATACACATGATTTGTATTCATCTTTTGTTATCGGTGTATATTGAGTATTACAGTTTTAATACACATTTTAAGAAAGGAAAACTATCAAAATTGTAATACTCAATATATACCAATAACAAAAGAAGAATACAAGTCACGTTTGACTTCTGCAACTACAAGAGGTGCTCAAGGTGGTTACCATCAGTGTCCAGACACTTCTGATGACGGAGAACTACTGCTTACGCAACGTTGACCAAAGTGTCCACCTGTAGACATTTTTTTGGCATCCCTGGTATATATCATATGTGTGTGAATAGATACATAGATAGATAGATAGATAGACAGACAGACAGACAGACAGACAGATTGATAGATATAGAGATACAGATATTTAAATGATCCCTTAAATATTCATTTTTCTAATTATATGGCTTACCATCTCACTAGGAGTAAAAGCCAAAGTCCTTTACAGTCCCATGAGATCCTATACAATTTAGCTCACTCCTGTTACATTTCTGATCTCATGTCTTCGCTCATTCTGCTCCAGCTCCACTGGCTTCATGTCCCTTGAATAAATATATGGACAGTCTCCTCTCTTGAGGCCTTTGCATCGGCTATTTTCTCTGCCTGAAACAATTTTTCCCAGATACCTTCATGGTGTACTCCTTTACTTCCTTTAAATCTATTAACTCCACTCTGGCCCCATTCCTTTTACCCCTTACCTGCTATATTTTTCTTCATATAACCTTCCAATAATATGTAAATTACTGCTTATCTTACATAGTTACTTTGTTTGTGTCTCTCCCACTATTAGAATATAAATTCCATGAGGGTAGGGGAGTTTTTGTATATTGCACTATTCCCCGTTCCTAGAACAATACCTGGTACATATTAGTAGTATTTAACCTATGAATGAAAATGCCTGTATTTTCTCTATGCTGTTTTACCTTTTGATAGGTTTTGGTGACAGATTTCTTTTTTACACTAGCTCAGTGGTTTTCAGACTGGGAAACTGTCAAAATACAAGTTCCTCGTCCCTACCCTACGAAATTAGAATCTGGAGTTGGAACTTGGAGCTAGAGCATGTGTAGTTCTAAAAAAGCCATGCTCATGAAGAACTATTTAAAAATATTTCAGCCTGTCACATCATTCAAAGAAGTTTTACTTAGAAACATTTATGATAGAATAAATAATTATTCATTCTATTAAAAACAAACAAACAAACAAACATGCTCTAGCAGTACTTGGAGCTTAGCTTCAGCCCATTTCTTTAGTCTCACTGAGCAGGAGCAGGAGTTCAGTTTCTTGTGCCTCAGACTCTTCCAGATTTTAGTTTAATTTTCCTGGTTTCAGTACGTTATGTCCCCTCTGCCTTTGGTAGGAGATTCTGATTCTTCAGCATTTACAGGGTTCTGGAAGTGCTGTTTCTTTGCGGCATCTCCCTCTTCAGGCACATGGACTTGGCCTTCCTCTGCTCTGCTAAGTCAGCAATCATTTCCACGTTCTTGTGGTTCATATACACCTTCTTGTCATTAAAATTGGAGTTTGTGTTTGACTTCTTTGTGCCTTATTGTTTGGGGGTAATTTTCAAGGAGAAAGGGGGGAGCAACATCTTTACACTGCCATCTTCAAACTGTAAATTCATCCTAGTTAAATTTAATTTTATTGTTTTTAGTTTATTGTGCCAACCTGTATCCCAGAATCTTATTACCCAACTTTTGTTTCTTACTGCTCCCTGTCCTGAATTCCATTCTTCATACAAAACCACAAATCCTTCCCGATATAAGCTCCATGCTTTTCCACCTCTGAATCTAGATCCCACTTCTTTTGATTATTACATGTCCAAATTCTACTTATTTGACACGTTCCTATGAGCACTTTTACTAAATCATCCCTAGTTCTGAACCCACCAACACATCAAGCTTGAATAATATCTCCCTTCATTGACCTATCTAATCACTTTATCTATATGTTTTATGGAACTTATGAGTTCATAACCTTGTTCAGTGATTATTTACATATTTTTATTTCCCCTGTTGAAAAGAAAACCATGAGAGGAAGAAGAGCTGTGTCTTGATTCACCTTTGTATTCACTTTAGCACTTTGCCTATAAAGGTGCTCAATCAATACTTGTTGAATGGATATTTTATCCTACATGTTAACGCTCCTTGCTAGCTTTGTGTCACTTGAAAATGTGTAGAAATGCTCCCATTTCTTCAGAGTACTGATTTACAATGTTTTGTGGTACCAAACTAAGAATAGACCAAGAAGAAGTCTCCCTCCCGATGCACATGAGTCTGCCAGTCATTAATCTTCCTGAGCCCTCTGTAAATCCACCGTTTCTCAGCTTCCTAAGTATATTATGAGTGACTGTCAAAATGACCAAGGGCAGGTATAGGCTACATGTTTGACAATGGCCGGGATTGTTTTTCTTGAGCACGATTATGACCAGGGTTCTTGGCACTTCTGCATCAACATTCAGTTCTATCTTTTTGCACAAATGTTAAGTATGAAATAGTTAAATCTGTTCCCTCAGTGCTTCCTTTATCTGTTGAAGGATAAACTTTTCAGCATATAGGAATTTATCAGATGCTCGATTTGGGCAAAATTTAACTGCCAGTACATCACATCTGTATTTTATCCTTGTGCTTGTTTGCAGCATGTTTTAGAAAACCTCATCTAAATTCTTCATCTGGCCAGGTGGCCAAAAAAGTATGCTCCACCTCATAATACAACAGTTGCCTTTTATTAGCCTCACTTAGGGGTTCCTTTAGCCCAAGTTCAAGAATTTCCATATTTGTGTTGATTTATAGGTATCTTTGTCCTTCCATTGTAAAACATGGTAATATATGCCTTTCAGATGCCAGTTCCTATTTATTAATAAGGGTTAGCCATCCCTGGGATTTACTTATTTTGAAATTTCAGGTTTGCTCTAGACACACACACACACACACACTTTTTTTTAGGCTGTTGGATTTGTTTCCTATTTCTTTATATCTCTCCTGTTAATAATTACCTGCTACCCTGTTTACCCGAAAATAAGACCTAACCGAAAAATAAGCCCTAACATGATTTTTCAGGATGACATCCCCTGAACATAAGCCATAATGCGTTTTTTTGGAGCAAAAATTAACGTAAGACCCAGTCTTATTTTCGGGGAAACACGGTAGTTCTTCTGTTTTCCCCCGTCATGTTATTGCTATTCATAGTCTTGCAGTTTGAATTGAGGATTTTTTTAAGTAATTTATTTTTTTATTGAGGTAACATTGGTTAATAACATTATATAAATTTCAAGTGCACATTATATTTCGATATCTGTATGCTCTATTGCATGCTCACCACCAAAAGCCTACTTTCCATCCGTTACCATATACCCTTTACCCATTTCACCCTTCCCTGACATCCCTTTCCCTCTGGTAACCACCTTTCTGTTGTCTATGAGTTTATTTTTGTTTTTTTCATGTTACCTTTTTGTTTTATATTCCGTGGTAAGTGAAATCATACAGTTTTTGTCTTTTTCTGACTTATTTTACTTAGCATAATACCCCCAAGCTCCATCGTGTTGTCTCAAATGGTGATATTTCATCTTATTATGGCTGAGTAGTATTCTATTGTTTATATGTACCACATCTTCTCTATCCATTCATCCATTGATAGACTCTTAGGTTGCTTCCATATATTGGCTATTATAAGTATTGTTGCAATGAACATGGGGTACATATATATATTTTCAAACTAGTGTTTTCATATTCTTCAGATAAATACCCAGAAGAGGAATTGCGGGATCAGATCATATGATAGTTCTAGTCTTAATTTTTTGAGGAACCTCCATACTGTTTTCCACTGTGGTTATACCAATTTACACTCCCACCAGCAGTGTACAAGGATTCCCTTTTCCCCACAGCCTCTCCAACACTTATTTCTTGGCTCTTTGATAATAGCCATTCTGACAGGTGTGAGGTGATAGTCTCATGGTGGTTTTGATTTGCATTTCCCTAATAGCTAGTGAAGTTGAGCATTTTTCATATATCTGTTGGCATCTATATATCTTCCTTGGAACAATGTGTATTCAAATCCTCTGCCCTGCGGATTTTTTTATTCTTTGGTTTCAGTTTAAAGCCCCTTGATCATACCTTTGAGTCTTACTAAGGATAATCTTTTGGTTCTTCTGAGCTACTTAGCACTTTTCGAGGAGTATATAATCATTCTAATGTCATAAGTTAGCGCTGAAACTATTGTTCTTCAGCAGCAACTGCATAATTAGCAGTGTTTTCTATATCCATATCTTTACAGAACTATAACAAGAAGAACAGATGACAGTAGCACCCTGCTTTAGAAAATGCCTCACAGGAGAGTCCTTAGAGACCCATTACAATCTGTACATAGACTCCTTCAATTTCTGCCATTGACATGGGAAGAATCTAGATATAGCTTTGTATCTCTATACTCCAGGGTGATGAAATGCCTTCCTATTTTCTGTGATAGTCATCTTATCAGTTCATTCTGCTAAAGTGGTTCAGTTCCTTGAGTGTTGGTTCAAAGGGATATAGATAGAAAGAAAAACAAATCTGACCACTTCCTGTAAGGAGGAATCTAACCTCAGTTAATTCTAGAGGGTAGCTTCATTACAAATTGCCTTATCCATACTGGAAAATGTATCATTTTCCCAACAAGATTGTATATTTTTATTAAAATACCCAATTTTTCTTGACCTCAAAGGGTGACTAAGGTAACTCTAGCTTATCCACTACTCAACAATTTAGTTTTAGGTGTTAATATAGAGAAAGACTAATATCAGCATAATTCATCAAATGAGTTGCACTTTGTCTATTGGTATGGTCTTGAGTAGTTTATCACCCATCGTACACATTACTACATGTTACTAAAGCTGAATTTTAGAAGCTTATATTCTGTATAGGGAATTGTTTGGATTAACAAAAGAGAAGATAGCATGATCTCCAAAAAAGCCTGTCTTTCTGAAAAAAAAATCACTATATTTATATCAAGATTATAAAAATGTATTCCTAAGATTCTAAAAATAATATTCCTGTATCCTCAAAAGGGAACTGACAGTTCCAGACGTCCTCTCAACTCCTAAGGACAATAACAAGATTTCTTTCATTTTTAATTGCCTTTATATTTTTATAATTTAAAAATGAGTTGTTGCTCCCCAACCAGAGTCTTATACCTGTAATTCCACTTAGGCTGAGTTTATCTTTTTCCAAAGTGTAATATTCTTCCACTCAGCATCTTAATACTTACTAGACCCTCAACCCTCTGGTAGTCTCTCCACTTTCTTCCTTTCTGAATTATTGTTTAGAACCATTTCATTCTCTCTAATAAAACAGAGAATAGACAAATGTTTTTCAAGCTACTTTAGCTTCTTTGCTGGTATAAAACCTTGAATTTGCTTGACAACCCATGTAGTGATCATTCACTTTAGACAGGAAGACATAGGAAGTCTGGCAAATTACAAATACAGATATTTAACAATTTTCAGGCCTCCTAATTATCAATGAACTACAATATTTTTGGCTTTCTTCCTAAGCTGCCACAAAATCTTCCTTTTCCTGGATCCTGGTTAGCTCCTGGAATGTACTACTATTATTTTGCTTTGCCTCACTTGTCACATACCTGCCAATCTATTTTAGAGCCTAGACAGTTAAAACTGCTCAGTTAATATAAACTCATTTGAACATAATCCAGCAGAATTTTTCAAATGTCACAAGTACCAGTTCACAGAGAAATAAGCAGTACCTCATTTTTTGGTCTCTATACCTTTTTCTTTCACTCCTGGGTTACTACCATCTGTGAGATATAAGAATGATTACAGTTCCAGAAAGTTGTTTATGTGAGACATTTGAATGCCTAAGAGTACACCCAGATCTTTACTCTGTACTTCTGGGATGCAACATGATACAGTTTCTTAGCTTTGTCATCCTGTGTGACCATGTTCAGGTCATGTTGCCTCTTAAGGCCTCAGTTTCCTCATACCAAAAATGAGACCTGAAGTTCTCTCTAGATTTATGATCTATTTAATTGATCCCCAGATTTGGATCTCATTATTAACGAATGTTCCTGGAACACCTGCTGGCATTTTCTGATTTTCTTTTCCTTTTTAAGCAAGTTTTACACAAGATTTTTCAGTGAGTAATACTGTTGTGTTCCAAATGTGACAGATAATTGATTCTGATTTAATGTTTGTTGTCATAATAGTGCAGCACAAGCCTTTACTAAATTACATATTGCTTTTATAACTTAACTGGAATTGTGTACATAGATCACTTTTCCAACAATTCTCCCCCTTTTACTGGCAGAGCTTGGTGAATCCTTTGCCAGTAATAAATTGTGCATTGGGAAAGTCCGACTTCCACATTAAGAAGCTAATGACTTGTGTTTTTTGAAACCAGATTTGCCAAAACAGTCTCTTCAGACACTTAGGCTTTTTTAAAGCTCTATTTTCTTTGGCTGGCTTAAAATGTGAATTGAATAATCTCCTTGGTTCTGGTGGTTCTGATGCATCTGCTGCCAGTAGTGGATGTTGGCCTGGGCAAATGGGACTTCCATTACCTAAGGATGAAGAGTCTCCAACTGATTATTAAAGATGTTGATCAAGAAGTTATGTACCTTGGACCTTGCAAAACTAATCAAGCATGAAGTAGAGTGCTCTTTAGATAAGGTGTAGTTTTTGTAAGAGTAATTAAAAGGTTTAAAAATATTTTTTGGGATATGACCCCAGTGTGACTTTCCATGGTCTAGAGAGCTCTAGGGTAAGTTCCTTGTCACTGACCGACAGTATAGTAAAAAATGGTTCATATATGGTCATAGCTGTGGAAAACCCTGCTATGGATTTTGTTTAACAACCATTATTTCTTTTCTCATCTTTTTTTAACTCTGTAGGTATTATAATATTAGTATGTGTTTTGTTTCCTTTATAATACCTATGATTTACTAATCAATATCAAGGTCAGTATTTTTTGAGCACATAAAACTTGAAGGGGGAAAACTTTTTGTGCTTTTTTTGCCTCACACTGTACAATGATTGATTTCTCACACACATGAACGTAGGTAAAGGTGCAAATAAACATTTTTCTGTTGAATTAATTGCATAATTTAGCCAACTTTGAAAATTGAAAAGGGAAATACATTATTCTTCCCATCAACTAAATGGCCAGCCAGATCCATTTGACCACAACTAAAAGAAAGAAGCAAAGGTTAGCAGAATGGTAGACTATATGAGTAGTAACTTTGAATTGGGATAAATGGAACTCAAGTGACCACTGTTCTTTTCCTTCCTCTGCATTCTATCTTATATCAAATGCTAGAAGGATTGGATAGCAATTTCCCCTAAGGCAGAAAACTGACAGCCACCAGTTGGGAGCCCCTGGGGTGTTACTATGCTTTGCCATGGCCTGAGTGTCTGGAGAACCTAGAAACAGGTAACTTTTTGTTGTATTTTTGGTAAAGAACTACCAAAATTCCTTATTCTCTGCTAAAGTCAGTGAACTAGCTTCTAAGGAAACCATGTGTGAGAAATTACTATGCCTGTTTGACAGATGGTGATTTGTCAATATTCTGGCTGCCCTTTGAACCTTCCCCAAGTTGCCTTCAAAGTTAGAGTTCAGAACCAGTCATACCATGTGCGTATTTAATGTTGAGAAGTATTGCTTTTAAATGGTGTATTTGCCCTTTTGTTTATTCTTTGCTGTTTTATTTTTCTTATATATGTTTGTTAGAGAGCAGTAAACAGTGATATTGCTAAATTCAGGTTTTCAATTTCATACTTTCCCTGATGTATGAAGTTAGAACACTGAAAGAAAAACATGTAGTGGGACAGGTACTACCAACTTACATGGTTGTCAGTATCCATTTGGTAATATTCTATGCACCTGCCTTGATTCTTATCTATGCCTTATGTAGTCTTCACTAATAACGACTGTTGCCATAATCATACAGCTCGGAATATATTAATACTGATACCACATTTTTCATTATAGTTATCCTCGGATAGCATTCAATTACCACAAAAGTGTTGATTTGGTAGCATTCAGTTACCACAAAAGTGTTGATTTGTGAATAATTTGTTTCCAGGAACTAATTATTTAACCATAACTATGTTTATTTATAGTGCTTATGGTTTCTGGAAAAATATATTTTCAACTCTGAACCTCACTCAGGAGGGTTTGGAATGCTCAATGAAAGTTGAAGAATTCTGTCAGACCAACAAGCAGGTGTATACAGATATTGGTCTCCATTAGAGTTATAGGAGGACATTTGGCTACTGTACACTTGCATTCTTTGTTTTTAATAATATATCAGATAATTAAAAATTAATTTAAATTTAAAAATAACTTAAAAGGGGGAGTAAGAGAAACATAAATTTGAGAATGCAAAATAATCTTTTAAAAATAATAAGGAAATAAATTTAGGGTGCTAAATTTGTCAAATCAGTTTTTCTTAAATATAGAAGTATGTTTGAAGAATATATTTCTTAAGGAATATATTCTCTATATTATAGTTTTGTGTCATTGGTATCATAATTAAAATAATTGAGATAATGTATAGGACAGCTTATCTGAAATAGTCCTTTCAAACCAAAACATGTAATTCTTTATTTCAGTTTATTTATTTTGCTAAACACCAATAAAATTTACTTCATCTGCCCTAAATTCACTATAACACTATACTTCTATACGCCTCTGCCCACAAAAGAAAGAAAAAAGAAGGAATACAAATAAGCAAGCAAGCAAGGAAAGGCAACTTTTAGAGGATAAGCTTCAGGTAGGTTTAAATTTCATAGGAATTTCCTTTAAATGATATGTAAAATGGGAACTAACAAAGACAGAGGCATTTAGCAGAAAAATATTTTTAACTTTTTTGACTTCATATCTTTCATTCCAACTTCTGTAAACAACTTCTTCGCTCTTACTTAGAAGTTGTGACATGACTATTAATGTTCACAAGGAAGCTTTTGAAGACATACACTAACAATGACAGTTTTTATACTTGCTGAAATGTGTGGTGTAATTCTTTTACTCAGATCCAATTATAATTTTTCAGTTACCCAACTTTGATTTCTCAGTGCCCGTCTATCTTTCTTTCCTGCTGACTACCTTCGTCAGAAATATGGTACCTCTGATCAAAGCTTTTCAAATTGGTGAGGAGGAAATAATAGTAATGTAAATTAAGTAGCTACTTACTTAGGTTTACTCTTTATAGAAATATTATGATTCTCACCTTAACTACAAATTTGTTTCTCTAAGATTATGGTTAGTTAATGGGGAAAAAAAGTAAAGACCCCAGGAGCCAAATGAGCTATCGTAAGGAAGTTGAGTCACCTGAGGTGAAAAAAAGTGTCTCAGAGGTTTTAGAGACCATCAACTTGACAGAGGCACTTTAGCACCGTTATTTGGACAAGGATCTCAGATACTGGAAGTATTCATAATGGGGTGGACTCTCCTGGTGTGGAAAATAATGTGCCTTGAATAGATCACGGCAATGTAAGATGCAACAACATACCTCATTTGTAAGTTAATTTTTTGGTAAGGATTATTTTATAATTTGCAGAAAATGCTAATATGTTAACTGTATGATTTAAAGGGAAATAAAATTGATTTCAAAATATTTTATTGGGAAAAATGAATGAAAATTATATGTTCCTCTACCTGAAGATATGTACATCTTTTGTATTTATCTTAATACTGAATTTAAAAAATAAACGTATCTCTGGACCTAAGTATAGCTTACCAGAGTTTTTCATGGTATAATACAACATCCCAACTTTTCTTATTCTTTTCCTAGTCTGAGTTCACAAATGACTTTTATTCAGTTAATTGGTTAGACCACGTGCTGTTGACACATTAATACCAGATTGAGGACCCTTCATTGTGGTTCAGTAGCCTCATGGGGTGCCTAATTCTGGCCACTGCTCTTTAAATGGGTGCCTATGGGCAGTGAATGAGAAATTCATAATACATCAGTTCAAACACATTACCACTATTGAAAAATTAGTTCAAAAGTGAACATTCTGTGGTTTCAATCAGTAGAATTATCTTTATCATTAATTACTAAGAAGTCTATTCTTTATATCTTTTATTGCTATATTTGGAGATATTTCTTTAAATCCTCTTGAATAGGTACATATAGCAGTAAGTTTTCAAAAACTGAATAAGAGACCATCTGAACTTGTTACACTTTTAATTCAAGTAGCAAATTCCAAAATGATTTGCAATGATTCTTTTTAAAGTTTTTGTTCCTAGAAAGTAAGTAAACATATAGATTTAGACAATTCTAATCAATACATGTCTTCAACAACAAATATCATTTGAGTGAAATGAGGTGTAGCAAAGCTGTAATGTATCTGACGTATTCATAATGGTGTTATAGCATTAATTAGCCTATCAAAGCGAGTCTTTAAATTATTGGGTTTTTTGCATTATAATAAAGGGAGGAAAATGGGTCTTCCACAGCACCAAATTACTCCTAAGTCAACAAATATTTGAGGCGCTAAGAAATGGTCAATACCTAATATTTATCATGTTACAAGAATATTCGGGGGGGGGAATCAATCACATGGGAAAATAGATGCAGCTACCGTGTTTCCCCGAAAATAAGACCTAACCGGAAAATAAGCCCTAGCATGATTTTTCAGGATGACATCCCCTGAACATAAGCCCTAATGCGTCTTTTGGAGCAAACCTTAATATAAAACCCGGTCTTATTTTCGGGAAACATGGTATATTTTGAGTCCCATAACAATAAATTCCCTAACTTTTTGAAATAAAATTTTAAAGGTTTTCTTGATAGACATTTAGGTTAACCTTTGTTCCCATGCCTAAAAGGCACAGATGGAACTGCTAACATGTATTTATTTTATGAATAAAGTAAGAATAGCTGCCTTACCAATTTCCTGGAGCCTAGTCATGGCCTGTGTCATTTTTGTCCATTTTATCATGTGATTTGTTCCTTCATCTTCAAAGATAATCTGATGCGCAATTAGTGGGGAATACTTTCTCCCTGTGGAACTGATCTCTTGAGATAACATTGAAAGGGAATAATTTCCTGTTAGGTCCATGGACACTGGGAATTGTGCCAGTCAAGATTTGTGAGCTGCTTCTTTGCCCACATACTTAGGTTCAAATGAATGACCCATGCAGGCAACAGTATCAGAGTTAATATCAGAATCTGTCATTTTCTAAATCCGTACAGTCATTAGAAATAAAGCTTCCCTTTTTTTAGGTAGCCATCTTCATTCTACAGTGATTAAAAGGTTTAAATTAATTTTGTATTCCTTTACAGAAAGCTTCCAGAATGAGAAAAGATGGAGCGTGCACTTGCTTTTGTGTTATGGTTTGTTTAGTAAACATTCATTATCTATTATATAGAATATTTCATCTAAAAATTTTATCCTAAATATAACACCCTACTAGTATATTTCATAAAATGCAGTATAGATATTTCAAAGAGAACATTATTGAAAATCAGAAGGCAAAGAAAGGATTGAGCATTTTACTAAGTTAAAATTAGCCTGATTGGGGGACTGGCTGCCTTTTTCTAACCCATAGCGTCTTTTCAATCCTACTCATTCCCTTTCCCTTCAAATAAAACAAGTACCATCCACCTATCAACTCAGTAGATCTTTTCTTATATTGTTGACCTAGGTAGGGAAGAAAACTTCACAAACTTCATATTTTCCATCTTTCATAACTGAATTGTTATGATTCAAACTCATAAACTGAGAGGGAAAACTCTAAAATATAAGGCACTTTTTTGTTATTTAAAAAAAAGGGAAAGTAATTTATCTCTATTAGATTGATTAAGAGGTTTTTGTTTTTTTTCTCCTAATCTAAAACTTTAGGAAAATTTCAACATGTTTTATAAAGGAATGTAGTAGCTTGGCTTTCATTAACACAATAACACATAAATGTAAATATTGGCAGTCCTATAACCCCAAACAGTTTTTGTGATATAAGAAACTAGTGTTTAACTATTACTGCTGCCATCATAATTTCATTACTGTGGCTTCTTTACACACTTTCTCCAGTGACGCAAATAGACATGATTTTTTGGAACATCAAACTTATGGCTGACTTCTCTCTTCTTCATTACTTATGTTGGACAAACTGCCATTATCACTTGCCAAAAATAATCCCACAGTTCAGTAGACTTCAGTTTTGAGGCCTCTCCTGTCCTCCTAAGACCACCAGTAGCCTTGTCTCTTAGAGATTAGAAATTGGACACTTCTTTGATGTTTAACAAACCAGGCTGTTCCTTAACCTCTAAGAATGAATATAACAAAACAACCAATTTTCTAAGCAACGTCACTAGAAACATTTCAGCAAATCCCTTTGGAATGCATCCTTTGTAACAGGCCAAATTATTTTTGTATCACGCTTTACGAGATTTTTATTAAGGTGATGATAATAGTAAAGTCTCTAATAGGGAAAGATATTATCAGTTATATGTATCTTCCTTTATCTATATATATATCCAGATACAGAAATGACTAAAAACTCACTAAATTTTGGTAATAGTCTTTTGCTGGAATCAGGTTCGAGAAACTAAGAGTAGAATAGGGAGCTTATAGAGTTCAGACTTCTATTATTCTTATACTATAACCAAGTCCATGAAACTAATGTTAAAATAGGGAGCTTATTTAATTCCACCAACTTCCCAGTTCCTATTCCTTCCTTCCCTTTTACCACCTTCCCTCACTCCCACCCTACACACACTTTCCTTGCTGTATTTTAGGAAATGTGTGTTTTTTTTTGTTTTTTTTTCCGTCTCATTTCTTTTCCCTTCTGTTTTCTCGGTTTTGTAACTTGTTTGTTTAACCTTTCCAATGATATCCTGTGGATTATGCTAAAGTATAATAAATAAGTTACATAGTCAAGTTTGTAGAAAGACCTTATACCATCAAACCATAGTTAATAGAAACTGAGAGGTCTTTTTAAAGAAGTATGACATTAACTCTGCACTTTTTCCCATTTCTCCTTAAGCACTTCAGTGTTTTTTTATGAAATGTTTCAAACTTCTAATTTCCCTGTTATACTAAATAGTTGAATGGCATTTAATTATCAAGCACAATTCCCAACTTGGTTGTTCAAGTAGTCAACTTTCTCTTCCATCAAATGAAATTTATTATTATGTGATCATTAAGTACATTTTATTTAAAAATATTTCTCTCAAGTCTTAGTTCCAGGTAGTATATTTAAAAAAGTGGTTCAAGTTTTAATCTCATCCTTACTTTATCCCACATGTAAGAGTCTGTTAGCATTCCATTGCCCCTTAGCAACTAACTGCTTTTTTATTTTGTCTTTCATTTATCCTTAAATTTCATAAGCTAACAAAAAGCCCAGAGTTTTACCTTCTACTGTCTTTGTCTTCCAAACCTATCGTATTTCATTTTTCAGAATACCTTAAAGATTGCCCTATGGAACAAGTATTACGTTCAGCAGTATGGTTTTGAAGAAAATTTTGTGATGGTGCTATTTATTTTCATCCATCTAATATTTAAGATGCATTTACGTATCCATTGTTACCCGAGTTTTAATAGATTAAATTTTACTAATTTATAAAATAAAACAGAACAGTTATGAAGATAAATGTATGAATGGGCCTGTAAATGACAGCCTTGCCTTTGCTACTTCTCAGGAGGGAAAGTCTTCCTGGTAACCTGCAAATGTAAAAGAATCCTTTGCTTTCCCAACCTCCTTTAACCTCGCAAGCTGTAGAGAACTTGGACTTTTTCCTCCTCCATTGCAAAAATAAAAGATTATGGTTAAAGAAGGCATTTTTGCTGGACATCTTTTAAAAAGTAAATAAGAATTAAAATTTTAATATATTTTCTGGTTTTAAAAATGAGGATTATAATTCATCATGATCTGAACTTAATTTGGCAAGATCTGTAACAATGAGAGATACATGGTCATTAACTCTGAAGACTTTCATGTTGAATTTATAATCCACTTTACTCTTATTTTTAGCATGTGCTTGCCTAGACTTAAACACAGATTTTATTGGGTAAAATGTAAAATGAAATCAGCATTTTGAAGGAGGTCAAATATCTGCACAAGTATGCATTTGTTCTTAAAAAATATGTTTGAGACAAGCATACATATGATAGATTAAACATTTATGTATATTTCTATGTATTTGTGTTTTTCATTTTAAATAAACTCCTATCCCATCTTCAAGACTCACCTCAGTGAATCCTTTGCTGGTCATCAACTCTGCCTGCCTTTCCTTGGTTCTAACATTGCCCATTATACAGGGCTCTGTTATCAATTTCATGCTTATATTGTGGTCATGCTTGTATATGTGGTCATATTGTGGTCATATGTGGTCGTAGCACATCTATTAGACTGTACTCCCGGAGGGCAGGGGCTGATTATATTTTTATTTTCTCAGCATAAAGCACTGTGCTGCCGTAGTGATGTGAGCACGGAGGTGTAGGATTGTGATAACAGAATTCTACTACTGACCACGTATGCTCCTAACCACCCTGTAAGATCCCTGAGACCAAAAAACTGTAAGATCCCTGAGACCTCAAGGGACAACTGCAAAATAAAGCAGGGAACCTTGGCTGGATGGGTGCCCAGAAACTTCAGGGTAGGGCTATGAGAAATTGGACTGGAGCATCAGAGCTCCTACGGGGCCTCTTTCTGTATTTACTCAGAAATAAATAGAAATTTACTTGAAAAGGGAACTGATTTGATGGATAAATAAACATTTATTGAAAGCTCACTTGTAAAGTTCAAAACTGAATGTCCCAATTGGCTAGTAACATGGGAAGACCAAAGGGAAGAGTACACAACAGCAATAGAGAGGTGACTGAGCTTTCTCCCATGTGGGCCCTGGCTCAGCTTACGCCTCCTACCTACCTCATGGGATGAAGAGAGATGAAGGAGAGTCCCAGCCACGCGTTCAGCCTTTTAAAGCACAGTGACCCCACTTATTTTGAAGGTGATATAATCAAAGTCCTCAAATTTAACACATCAGGTTAATATATGCTCATCTTTTCGGATGATGTGAAGAGGAGTTGGCAAAGAGACTTGATTGCATCTTCTCTCCTTAGAGCTTTATAAGTGAGCTTTCAATAATTGTTTATTTATCCATCAAATCAATTCCCTTTTCAAGTAAAATTGTATTTTTTTCTGACATTGCCTTTTCTTACTATTTTGATGTTCTTATCGTGAACTTTGAAATTCACATATTCTCAATGTTTTTGCAACGTATACACTTCTAGAATTGTCATTGCTTAGTGTTGGTATTGGTGTGGGGAAGATGTAGAATACAGTCCCAGGAGAGTTCTTTAATTGTATTTGACCTTTGTGCATAATGTGTCCAAAGGGAAGGACATTGCTTATGAAAAGAGCATTAACATAGCTATACTTAAGAGTAGAAAACCCTGAAACCTTTATTTGAAAAGGAACTTATTCATGCTATTAAGTATTCATTGTACCGGTCCATCCAAGGCTTTAATCATTTGAATTATCAATGTTTTCTTTCTTTTGGTGATATAAGAAGAGAGGGAATATAATACCTGGCTTCTATACAGCAGAATTACTAATGCAAAAGCTCAAATATTTCATTTGGGCTTATATGGTATTGGAAAACACTGATCCATTAAGTCAGTTAAAATGTTTACTGTTTTAGATTATTCAAGTGCTATGCACATTCTAATATAAAAGCAAAATAAGAGTTATTTTAAATGAGCCATTTAAAATGAGCCACCAGTTTTAAGCGGTATGTGGAGACACATAAAGGAGGCAATTTTTTAGCTTCTATTTCTTTAATTTTATTAAGAAATAATTGACATATGTCACTGCATAAGTTTAAGGTGCGCAGTGTGATGGTTTGATTTACATATATTGTGAAATGATTACCACAGTGGGTTTAGTTAACATCTATCAGCTCATAGATGTGCAATAAAAAGAAAAGAAAAAAAATTTTCCTTGTGGTGAGAATGCTTAGGATCTACTCTCCTAACAACTTTCCTGCGTCTCATACAGCAGTGTTAACTGTTGTCATCATGTTGTACATGACATCCCAGGACTGACGTGTCTTACTCAGAACTGGAAGTTTGTACCTTTTGACCACGTTCCTCCTATTCCCCCTCCCCACCCACTCCTACCTCTGATAACCACAAATCTGATCTCTTTTTGTATGAGTTTGTTTTGTTTTGTTTTAGAGTCCACATATAAGTGACCTCATACAGTATTTGTCTTTGTCTGACTTATTTCGCTTAGCATAATTCCTTCAAGGTCTATCCATTGTCCCTAATGGTAGGGTTTTCTCATTTTTTCTAGCTGAATAATGTATCTACGAGTATATAGATATAGGTATCTATACAGATATAGCTATATAGACATATATCTCACACCTTTTTTATCTATTCATCTATCAAGGAGCACTTAGGTTGTTTCCATGTCTTAGCTAATTATAAATAATGCTATGAACATGGGGTGTAGATATCTTCTCAAGTTAGTGTTTTCGTTTCCTTTCCCAGAAGAAGGATCGATGGATCATATGGTAGTTCTATTTTTAATTTTTTGCTCAACCTCTACACTGTTTTCCATAGTGGCTGCACCAATTTACAGTTTCACCAGCAGTGCAGGAGAATTCCCTTTTGTCCACATCCACTCCAGTATTTGTTATCACTTGTCTTTGATGATGGCCATTCTAAAAGGCATGAGGTGATAACCTCACTGTGGTGTTAATTTGTATTTCTCTACTGACTAGGGATGTTGAGCATCTTTTCATGTAACTGCTGGCCATTCATATATCTTCTTTGGGAAAATATCTATTCAGGCCCTTTGCCTA
Organism: Rhinolophus sinicus; assembly: GCF_057876585.1. Taxonomy (NCBI): domain Eukaryota; kingdom Metazoa; phylum Chordata; class Mammalia; order Chiroptera; family Rhinolophidae; genus Rhinolophus; species Rhinolophus sinicus. The sequence continues at coordinate 19,159,977 of NC_142501.1, forward strand.
TTTTTAAATTGGATTATTTGGTTCTTTGCTATTGACTTGTATGAGTTCTTTCTATATTTTGGATATTAACTTCTTATCAGATATATGGTTTGCAGATTTTTTGTTTCCATCGTGTTGGTTGTCTTTTTATTTTTTTGATGATTTCTTTTGCTGTACAGAAGCTTTTTAGTTTAATGAAGTCCTACTTGTTTTTTATTTTGTTGCTTACGCTTTAGGTGTGACTTCCCTAAAAATCATTATCAAGATCCATGTCAAGGAGCTTTTTTCATATGTTTTCTTTTAGGAGTTTCGTGATTTCAGTCTTTAATTCACTTCGAGTGAATTTTTGTAAGTGGTAAAAGACAAGGATACAATTTCATTCTTTTACATGTGAATATCCAATTTTCCCAGCACCATTTATTGATAAAATCGTCTTTTCTCTATTGAATGTTCTTGGCTCCCTTGTCAAATATTAGGTGGCCATATATGCTGCGTTTATTTCGGGGCTTACAAGACTGTTCCATTGGTCTGTTTTTCTGTGTTTATGATGGAGGCATTGTAATGATTGGATTATTATATTGTGTTCTTTGCTTAGGGTGTTCCAGTCATGGCAATAAGAAACAAAATGGTATCAGAAGGACTAGACCCAGATCTTCTTGAGTAAGTAATTCTTCTAATATAATGATATCATTACCAAGATACTGAATTTGTAATACTGAGTTATAATAAAAATATTTCAAACTCTCTCTACTTTTTCCTATACAGTGTTTTATAATTGAGGAAACCACCTTCATAAATAGTGTCTCTGCTATGGTACAAAGATAAAAAATCTACCCTATGCTACTAAAACCAGCCTTTGCACATTTAAGAGCATTTACAATAGATCAGTGGTGAATCTAGATATCCAGAAAAGATGGAATTTGATGACAGTTTTGTTACATAAAAGTAGAGTCCATAAGAAATATGGTTTTTTTCCATGCTGCCTGCTTCGTCTCTCTTTTCTTCCTTCTTTCCTTCCTTCCCTCCTTCCTTCCTTTTCTTCTTTACTTTTTTCTTTTCTCTTCTCCCTTCTTCCTCTTCCTCTTCTTTTCTTTCTCTTTCGCCTTCGTTTCGCTCTCTCTCAATTATCTACCAGATTTTCATTTCAGACCTTACTGTATAGGAAATTTACCATAATCTAAGTTGAGCCAGAGTGAGAAATAAATAGGTTAAAGTCACTCTAGATCCACATTAATTGTTATTATGAAACTAGATACTGGATTGTGTGAGTTTTATTAACTATTTGTTGAGAAATGCTGACAATTTGTGGCTCAGAAATTTGACAATAATTTATTCCATCCAAGCAAACCTGGCTACATAGCTCATCCTGGATAAAATATATCTTAATGTATTATTCAGAACTAGACTGTTTTGTAAGTATCTAGATACTTATAAACAGTCTTTCCAGTTTGGGGCTTTTAGTTCACCCCAATGTATTTAGCTATGTTATTCAGGCATTCATGTTGTACTAGCAGTATACTACTTTGGAATTTTTCTTGGCTCTCAGCCCTTAAACAAAATGTGTTCATTTTGGAGGTGAAACACCATAAAACAGTCTCTTTTTCATATTTTATCATCAAAAGTATGAAATTTGGGAATTTTTAAAAAGTTTTTAAGAACAGATTTTCAACATGTATCTAACATTTAATAATGTCCAAGTAGCAAACAGTTCAATTGCATGGATTGGTAATTTGAACTAAAGCATCTTCAGGATATTTGACATTTATTCTGGAAATTGTTTCTGACACACACACACACACACTTTAAAAGCAGATGGATTGTGACATATATTTTAATGTGATTGAACATATGGGTCCAATCCATTTGGTACTCACTGTAATATATGTTATAAATATACTTAACATTGACCATGACCTTTTTTTTTTTTTTTTTTTTGCTTCTGGAAATACACAGTAGACCTGCTATAATAACAGAGCTAAAGTGACCTTTGAAATGATGATTTTTCTCTGGAGAGAAAATATAATAAATGGAAAACTAGCATCCCAATAAGCATCAACATACATTGACTATCCAATCCCTTTACCCCTGTGGCTTCATTTCGTCCACTGTTCAGACTAAAGCTACTTCATAATCCTTTACTTAACCAGCTACCCACACTAGCATTTTTAATATCCCTCACATCTGATCACATCACGTGCTTCCATGTCCATTGCTGTTTAGTTCAACCTCTCATCATTTCTCACCTGAGTTATTATAATAGTTCCTGACTGGTTTTCCTATTCTCTTTTAATCTGTTACTAAAGCCTGAGTGTATCTGTTCATACTTCATTCTTCATTCAAATCTTTCTGTGACTCTCTGCTGCCTTCAACATATAATCTAACGTATTAGAATTGCATATAAATACTTTTATCATCGAGACCCAGATTCTTTCTCTGGCTTCATTTCTTGCCTATCTTATGTAGCTGTAACAAACTACTGGCAGTTCTCCATATGTATCATTTTCTTATTCCCTTTTGGTGTCTTTGAATGTTTTCTCTCTTCTCCATGGAGCTCCCCTTCCCCCATCTTATTGCTCTGGCTGATTTCATATTTCAAGAGTCCATTTGGGTATCACCACCCTAAGAAGTCCATGGATGGCTACCAAGAGGCGAATCCCTGGTACCCCTAATAATTCCTTGATGTATCCCACTTAGCAAGTTTGAGGGTATGTCATTGTCTGTAAATGTTGAAAAACATTCAGTTGCAAGATGGTGCCAAGTTTTAGGGTAGAATTCCAGTAACAGCTCAAACATCATCTTACAGAAAAGCTACTCCTCAACCACAGCCTGGAGCCGGAATTCTGCCCCATTACCTCATAAGTACAGGCCATTGGTCACAAGGGGCACTGGTTGGAATGGGGGTGACTCACTAGAACCTATCACCACTACTGCTAGCAAACCAGCTCCAACTGCATTTAGCCAGATATGATAAATGGAGGAATCAACTGTCTTGTTAATGAGGAATTCTGGCACTCTGATAATCATGTTTACAGAAAAGTTGAAGAGCCTCACTTTGGGAGAAAAGTCTGAGCTGATGAAGAGAAGAAAATGTGCCACCCAAGTGAAGAGTGTACTTTCATTTAGAATCGTAGGTACATAGTAAGCCTCAGCCAAGAACTTTCAGTAAAGATTGTTCTGTTTCCTTTTTTCTTTTAAAGTATAAACATACACTTTTTTTACTAGCCTTAGATAGTAAAACAGACTCATATAACTGCCTAGATTTGCCTGAACTGAGCAAAAAGCAAAGCTGAGGTTGATATAAAATAACTACTGATTAGAAAATACATTGTTATTTGATTGTATATAAAATTTCGGAAGCTAAGTGTACATAATTGTAAACTAAAATAGTTTACATGATAAAGGAGAAGAGAGCCTGGCTCTTTTCCTAAGAAAAATGACTATTATCGAACTTTAGAAATTCTGTAAAACTTAAGAAAATGTCTAATAATTACCAAATAAATAGTATTTGTGTGCTGCTTCTAAGGGATTAATTAGTTTTAAAAATCCACATTTTTGAAAATAATAATAGTTCTTATATAACCAAGAATTAGTCCTGTTTATTGTAAAAATTAGTTTCCAATGCCACTGAAAGAAAAAAGATACGTGAAAGAGTACCTTTGTCACCTCATACTCAAAAGAGTTTAATGGGAAAGAAAATGGAAAATTTTAAGGTTAATTTGTTTTAGTTTTGTATTCAGAAATATAAAACAGGTAAACCATGCCTTGTAAAGTCTTCCAATCAATGCCTGGATTTTTTACCAGGGGAAAACAAAGAAAAAAAAAAAGCATTTCTGTCATATCCTGTTCTAGGCTTACATTTATGTCCCAGAATTAAGGTTGTTTACTATTATTATGCAGTAATTAGTATTTGTACTACTCTTGGATACAGAGATTAACCCTTGGGCCTGCCCATCAGCTAGAGATGAAATTCGTGATGGTTAAAGGCTCAGGCTAAAGCAGACTTCAGTAATGGTCAGCTTGCTGGGTTTCAGGTTCTGCCCTGCTACTTTCTAGCTATCTGACCCCGGACTAATTACCTAATCTCTCTGTGCATCAGTTTCCTCATCAGTGTAATGGGAAATGGAAGAATTCATAGAGTTGATTGGACTAAATAAGATAAAGATGTAAACACTTAGCACAGTTCTGGATAAGCAGTAAGCGTTAGATGTGATTTATAAATGTTATGTAATGGAGGAAGATATAGCAAGTTCTAAACAACTTACCAGGCTTTAGGATCACAACTTGTTTATAATCCTGTAGTTACCTGTATACCATTGTGATGAGACAGGTAAAGGGTTAACAGGAACCGGCTTGTGAGCTGGTAGGAAGGAGCTTAAACATTAACCACTTATCTCTGAATCCCTGGCTAGCACTGCACCTGAAAGCTGACAAGCACCTTACATCCATCGTAGGTGGGAACGGAACATTTCCCAATCGCAATAGCAATCTCCTGCAAGCTGACATCCATCATAGATGGGAACAGGACAGACAACTGTAGTAGCAGCCCTCCTGCAGGCTAACAAGCACCCTATATCCTGCTTAGAAAAATGTGAAACTCGAGCTAAACAAAAACCTTGCACAGCTGTCTCCTTCAGACTCTGCCCTGGCAAACTTCTGCCAGTATTTCTCTTACCCCTCTGTCTCGGTGGCTCTATCAGACTACCCAGGCAAAACTTGTTTTGCCAGTTCAAAACAGAACTCTCTCTCTCTCTGCCTGACTTTCAATAGATCTTTTTGCTCTTGTAGAGTCTCATGAATGCTTTCATGTTCTGCGATGACCAGTGGTTAATTCCACACCAAGACACATTTGTGTTTTCAACAAAGAGATATTTACCATACACAGAGTATTCTGTTTTCTCAAACTGGAAAATCTGTATTTTAAACGTTGCAGTAAAGAACAGACTTCTGAATGAAATTCAACTGGTCATACTCCATATAAGTAAAAGAGTACAGTTTGCAGCATATTGATTTGGCTGAAGAAAGCATGTAATTGAATTCAAGTTACTCTGCAGGCTTCGAATAGAACCAGCTCAGTTGGCATTTGTCCTAAAGATATCTATTCAAAAGATTTATACTCTTCTCCCAGACTGTGGAAAGACCTGTCTTATGGTTGCCAGAAACAAAAGTAACCACCTCAGCCTACTTATCACTGAGACAGAGGGGATTTATTAGTGCTAACCAAAAGGATACTGGAAAGCAAGATTTTCTGTTAATTATATTCAAGGCATGTCCGACAGATTTTTTTGCCCTCTAAGGGAATTCCTTTTCGGCCAGTGATCTTTGCCTACCTCTTGGTACACAACAGCATTAATGGATTAAAGGTTGGGTTTGGGCTGACTGAGGATAGAAGAGGCCTCAATTCCCCAACCCGACAATTCCAAAAGTAAGTTCTTTTTTTCACTCGTTCCATTTTTTTTTATTTCTTGTTGAGCTGGGTTCCCATTCAGTTTAGTTGCCAGTCTTCAACCACTGGCTGGCAGAGTGGAAACAAAATATAAGACAGGAGAAAACAATGTCAAAAAATTGTGATTGGTCCACTGTTAGAGACCTTGATCACAAGAGTGAGAGAGATAATAAAAATAAAAAAGACAGTGTTACTAGAGCATTTGAGATTTTGCTCCCTGGTATATGTTGTCAGTTTGGCTCAAATAAGCTCTTATAAAAATTAAAAAAAAAAAAAAAGGTAGTATTACCCTATCCAACCAAAAGTTTGCTCATCAATGCATCCTTTGGATTGATTTATGGCCAAAAGGGGAAACTGTGGGTAAAAAGGGGGCTCTATAGAAAGTAACCTGACTGGGCGATCTGATCATAAACTCCTAACTGGGCAGGTCATGGAGGGTAGTCACGCCCCAGACATGTAACTTCTTCAGTAACAGGTTAATCTTCGTCATAAGCAAGTCCTGTCCATTGTTTCTGTGCATCTAGGTTAACAGATCTTTGAAATAACCACCCTCAAGAGAACACATATGCTTATCAACTATCTGTAGTCCAATCCCCGCTTTGATTTTTCTCACCTCCATATAATCTTCCTTACATTCCCTCCTTAATTCCAAATGCATAAAAGAAGCTGCAAAACTGTTATTCTCTAGAGCATTTGAGATCTTGTTCCTTGGCATGTGTCCTCATTTTGGCTCAAATAAATTCTTATGAAAATGCAAAAAAAAAAAAAAGGTGGTGTTAAAAAGCAGTTGTGGTCTGTCAGTGGCTAAACTTCTAGCTATAAAATAAATAAATCATAGAGATATAGTGTACAGTGTGGTGACTATAGTTAACAATACTGTATATTTGGAAGTTGCTGAAAGAGTAGATCTTAAAAGTTCTCATAACAAGAAAAAAATGTGTAGCTAGATGTTAATGTGTAGGTGGATGTTAACTAGACTTATTGTGGTGATCATTTCCCAATATATATAAATATCGAAATATTCTGTACACCTGAAACTAATATAATGTTATATGTCAATTATGTTTCAATTTTTAAAAATGAGTTAAGACAAACAGTAACAAGTATGAAGAAATTGGAACCCTGTGTACTGTTGGTGGGAATATAAATGATGTAGCCACTATGGAAAACAGTATAGCAGTTCATGAAAAAAATTAATCATAGAATTACCATATAATCCAGCAGTTGCTCTTCTGGGCATGTATCCAAAAGAAGTCAAAGCAGGGACTCAAACATATATTTGTACACCCATGTTCATAGCAGCAGTACTCACAATAACGCAACAGTGGAAACAACTCAAATGTCCAACCATGAGTGATTCAACACAATGTACTGTGTATATGCACACAACAGAATATTATTCAGCCTTTAAAAGAAAGGGAATTCTGATATATGCTACAACATGGATGAACCTTGAAGACCTTTACTATGATAAATGAAGTAAGCGAGTCACAAAATGACAAATCTTATATGATTCCACTTAGAAGTGTCAAATTCATAGAGACAGAAAGCAGAATGGTGGTTGCCAAAGGCTGTAGGGAAAGGGGAATGGGGTGTTATTGTTTAATGGGTATAGAGTTTCAGTTTTGCAAAATGAAAAGAGTTCTGGAGATGGTGGTGATGATTGCACAACAATGTGAATGTAAAATAAATGACTACTTAAGAATCCCAAACTTAGTAATGCAATTTCAGTGAAAACTTATATTTCATATAACTTCTCCCCACCCTCCACCTATGGCTCCTGCCAAATGGTCTGATCTCGACTACTGTTGCACTCTAATATACCTTACAGTCTAGTTATGAAATGACATATTTTATTTTAATCATCACAAGAATCCAGTTACTTGGATACACAGTAGTTAAATAACTTCCCCAAAGTTACCCAACAATTAAGTAGCAAAGATGGGATTTGAACCCAAGCAGTATGGCTCCAGAGTTTGTGTTCTTTTCTTTTTCTTTTCCTTTTTTTTTAGATTTCATTGGGGAAGGGGAACAGGACTCTATTGGGGAACAGTGTGTACTTCCTGGCCTTTTTTCCAAGTCAAGTTGTTGTCCTTTCAATCTTAGTTGTGGAGGATGTCGTTCAGCTTCAAGTTGTTGTCCTTTCAGTCTTAGTTGTGGAGGGCGCAGCTCAGCTCCAGGTCCAGTTGCCGTTGCTAGTTGCAGGGGGCACAGCCCACCATCCCTTGCGGGAGTCGAGGAATCGAACTGGCAACCTTGTGGTTGAGAGCCCACTGGCCCATGTGGGAATCGAACCAGCAGCTTTCGGAGTTAGGAGCATGGAGCTCTAACCAGCCGGCCCAGAGTTTGTGTTCTTAACCACTATGCTATATGCAGCATCACATATATCAAAAAAGTGGTTCCACATATAAATTAATTTTATCCTTTCAACTCTCTTCTAGGCTGCTTTTACCCTTTTCTTAAATAGCATATATTTTAGGGGAGTTGTATACATTGTTTTATTTGTTCGTGCTTCCATAGATACTAACATAATTTTGTATTATAGTGTTCAAATAATTCCCTCAGGTAATTTTTTTCCTTTTTGACAAAGTGAAGACAATAAGAAATCAACTATGTAACAAAAAAGAAGTTACTGGGGGAAATGTGCCCAGTTTTCATGCCCACTGCTACAGTTCTTGCTTCTAGGGACAGTGATGAAGTCTGTGGTCCTTTGTTCGTATTTTAGGCAGAGGGAGCCTCAGTCCAAACCTAGAAATGCTGTAGCCAGCTTTCAAGTTTTACTGTATTGAGTATATGTGACTTCCTCATAAGCACAATCTAAAATTGTACAGCAGAGTAAATGGGTTGATATGTGACAGACAACTAGGGAGCAATGCCAGCATTTTTTTCTTTTCTGTAGCATGCCAGATGTGATATTAAAAAACATAAGCCAAAACGCAGCCATAATTTTTCATAACTAAAAGTAAACAGACCATACGTTTTCTTATTTTAGTAATAGTAGTTCTGTCTCTGGCAAAGAAGAGTTTTATTTGTTGATATTCTAAGTCTTTAATAAGAATCAAGGAGCCTGAGGGAGAAATCAGTCTGGTAGTTTTTAATTATTGAGACACAGGAGCTGTATTATTCTTCCTTTCCCTGTTAGTTTCCCCCGAAGTATACTTTACTTCCTTACTTTACTTTCTTGGTAACAGTGACTAGAGACTGAGTGACAGTGCTACAAACTGATTCAGTGATTTACTGACAAACACGATGGAGGCTAGCTAGGTGACTATTTTAATAACACCATTAAATTTTCATTTTGGTTTATTCTAGCACCTCCATGCAAAGTTGGAGTGTAACCATTCTCATATGTCCTTTTTTTGCCTAGGGACTCTTCAAAATGCTATTTTTACCAACTCATACTTTTTATATTTATTCTCTGAAGATAAAACGTGTACGTGGAAACACTCAACAAACATGAAGAACCTTGTTTGACCAGACACTCTTCTCTCCTGCAAAATTTCCCTATTGCCTATGTTTCTTAATAGCCATGCTTGAACTCTCTTTCCATTTTAAGACGTCTCCCTGCAGCTTTCCTGAATATGAACATTTTCCTTTTCTGTCCATCGCCAGCTTTCCTCTCTCTGTACCTCACGTGCACCCGGGGGCTACATGGCCTCAGCACTGGTCACGCCAGCCTCTCCAGATCGCATCTCTGTCTACAGTTGGATCTCCATGGTAATGAGAAGCAGAAAGTGCGGAAGCAGCACACTCTGGAAGGGCTGGCAAGAGCAAACAGGGCCACAGCCTGTACAGGAACAGCACTTTATCCCCATGGTGCTGGAGACGCCCGCGAGGCACGCGGTGGTGGCGAGTGGGAGTCTCTCAGTGACGGATGCAGACTGGGCACATTTATTAGCAGCAATATTCTAGGATGAACCTAATTTACAGGTTGTGCTTGTTTTCAAGTGGAAAAACCTTTAAAAATGTTTTTCCTTTTCTTTCAGGAGGCCAGATGCTCCAGTGCCTGATGGCGAAGGTGAAAAAAATACAGAAGAAAGTTCAGATAACGAATCTTCTTTTAGTGACTGAGCTTAATTTTGATAGCAATTACATAGACATATGTAGATGTACATTTACGTTCTATCAGAAAGCGAGCCTGAACTTGAACTCTTCGCCATGAAAACATCAAATAGGCAAATATCCACTAACAAGCTTCCTCGGTGTTAGAAATAAATAAACAAATGAATGAATGAATGAATGAATGAATGAATAAATAAATAAATAAATAAATAAATAAATAAATAAATAAAGCCTTTAAAACCTGGCAGTATGTCTCATTACCAAAATAAAGCGCCCTGAACTGTAAAACAAAATAGCCTAAGAAAGTGCAATTGGTGCTGTAAATACTACGATGGAACATCACAGGGATGCAATGAACATTTACTGTAAAGTCAATGTGAGGTTATCAAAAACAGACTCAATGCAAAAAAAAAAAAAATGTGAATTTGGCTAAGTGAATATTTTGTGACTATTTTAGCATGAAAAGTATTATGTACATTTGTATCATAAATGTTAAAGAAATTTCTGGTAGAGAGTAATACTGTATTGAAATTTTCTGTGACAACTTATAGCTTATATATCATACACAATATGATGTAGAACTTATATCCATGGAGATATATTTATTAGGTAGTATTTGTTAGCATCCTCGTATAGAGCTTTTCACCGTTTGGCCATTAGTTCATATACTATCAGAGTTAGGTATTATATTTATTATAAGATAGAAATTGAATGGAAGGTAATTTCAATATAGTTCAGACTGCACAAGCATCATTGTCATCAACTCTTTTATTGCCTAAACAGAAAAAATATATTTGCACAGGTTTAAAATGATCTGACCTCACCTTACAAATAATTATTCATGAATAATTATTTGCATACAGTCTAGAAAATAATTAAAATACAGTCTACCCTTGGTACCCACGGGCGATCAGTCCGAGGAGCCCCACAGACACCAAAATGCACGGATGCTCTTGTCCCTTATATAAAAAGGCATAGCATTTGCCAATAACCTATGCATCCTCCCGTATACTTTAAGTCATCTCCAGATTACTTACACTGCGTAATACAATGTAAATGCTATGTTAATAGTTATACCGTATTGTTTAGAGAATAATGACGAAAAAAAGGGTTTACGTGTTCAGTACAGATGCAACCATAAGCCTAAGTATACAGTACACGTCAGCAACAGTGTAACATTTTTAAAAAACATTTTAGATCACTTGATACCAAGTCAGTTTAATCCTCTACCCAACAATCTTTGAAGGGATTGAGTATTCCCCTTTCTCCATTGTGCAGCTACTTTGATAGGCCGCTATAGTTCTTTAGAGAAAGATTGGGTGAATATTTATTGTATATACTTATGGTGGCATAAGTGGCATTCATCAAAGGGCTTTTGCCTCTGTTTCAATCGATGGGCATGAGATAATAGTTAATAGGATAACACTTTTCCATTCCGGTACCTGACATCAACCTTTTGCTCACCAGCTCTTGCTTTTTGGGGTTTTACAAGTGAAGACACACTCTCCCTTGAGCAGTCACCACCACAGATCCCTGCACACCAAGAAACCTTGCCTGCCACTTCAGCCTTGCTGCTACTGTGCCACTGATTGTTGAATACCACTACCTGCCCCCTGCCATTATGGAAAAATGTCTCAGTTAATAAAGGAGAGCCCACAGTAAAAGAGCATCGTATCCTGTGAATCGTGGCCTACAGAGTACAGCTACCGCTGATTTTCTGAAAGATGTCGTTGCCAGCCTCATTGGTATATTCTTTATTGCCTTAGTAAAGAGTGTGTTCTCTGGACCCTTCCTTGGAAAGCAGTAAGTTGGCTCTCTCCATACAGGAAATCCTTTCTAACATTCCCACCTTTCTGAGCCACTGACCTTCAATACTTTGCCAAGGCAATTCCAGCATCTCCGTGTCGTCTAGTATATGCCATCATCATGACAAGTTTCAAGAAGCCATCCCAGCAGCCCATGAAAACCTGCTCCATGTGTCCTTGCCACCACGTCCACCTTGAATCTTGAATCATAAGAGAATGCTCTCTTGTCAATAAACTCTCCCCTCTCCAGCCTTAACACTCTGCCCCTCTGGTCCAGCCACACAAGACCTATTGCCAGACGTGTTCAGATTCCTGCCAGTACTTGTCAGCCAGTTCTAAAATTCTTTCAGTAAATAAGCTATTGCTGCCCAGATCAAGGACTCCATTTTCTCTCTAGGCTGAAACTTGAGCTGAGTTATCCTTCTCAAAGCAATGGGCAAGATAAGTTAGATCTTGAAGTAGTAAGAGTCAGCTTACAAGGCATCCACTACCGGTGAACACTGACTGGTCTCCAGGTAAGGGGGAGGCTGCTTCCCTCTAGTGAGGGAGAAAGAGCTGCTTTGGCTGCCATGGGGGATGCAGAGAAAACCGGGATTCCAGCTTCTCAAGCGCACCCATCCAAATGTTCCCATCCCGAATGGCGGCCCCTGTCCTATGACATCAGGGCCCTGACTTCAGCAAAGCAGATTTGGGGAGGCTGCATGTTGCGTCTCCTTTGCAGCTCTGCCAACCCTTACAATTAAACTCCGGTACTGATTTTCACCACAGCTGTCCTATCACTGAGGAGATAATGGTCTCTTTAAACAATGCCAAGGTAGCCTTTCAGCTTTTGGTGTGCCCTAAGATGATAGTCGGCTGATCTGCCTGTGCCACTTCATTTTTTCACAGCTTCCAAGGCAATTAACAAATGCTAGCCGATTCCATAATTGCCCCCAAACCATTCTATTAGGTTGGTGCAAAAGTCATTGTGGTTTAAAAGGTTAAAAACAATTGCAAAAGTCGCAGTTACTTTTGCACCATCCTAACAGTGACATAGCTACTGGATAACCCATTGCTTCCCATCCCCGTCCACCACAAGTGGAATTCTTAGGGCATGTGATACACACCAGGCATTACCACCATCCTGCTAATACTAGCAATAAGATAAGTGATCCAGTTCCGGAAACCCATCCTAAAGTTCTGCTTTCCAGGGACATTCTCCTACCAAAGTTCCTCCTAGAACAGACCTTGACACAACACTTCGGAGCAAGTAGTTTATTTGTGAATTGATCCCAGGAAGCAGGAGAGAGACAGCAGGAAGAATGAGCAAGGGAAGAAAATACAATACAAGGGCACATGATCGAGAGTGCCATTATGTGTGCTTGGGACTTGATTCTGCGACCAGCACCACCTCAGAAATGAGCAAGTGCTTCCCAGAATTGTCCACCAGAAGGACTAGAGGCTGGAGCATCCATCCACTAGCCCTGGACCCGTTGGTTGATGGCATTACTCTTCTACATGTCTGCAATTATACTTGCATAGGCCTCGGGGGCTCCCATGGCCTTGGAAAGGACGTGTCGCCACAAATCAGAGAAGTGGGGCACTTATTTGAGATGGGTTGCTGTCACCGAAAGGTGTCTTTTCTATCTGAACTTGACGCCCACTGTGGCTGAAATCCAAGGCATGCCTGGGAGATATGCTACAGGGCAAAGCCACGACTGTCAGCTGCAGACGTGCTGCTTCTAAAACACCAGACTGACCTGAACTTACTTTTCCTTCAAATGTATAATTTTCTTCTTGGATATAAAGACAAGTTGGATAGCAAACCTCACTCAACATTTCCAGAACTTTTTCATTAAAATTTTTAGTTTTTCAAATCTTCCAAGAATGACCAAAGGATAAACAATGACTAAATCTATATCTTTATAGTCTGTTGCAACTATAATACAATTTTTAAATGTTTCCATTTACACATACCCCGCAGAGTTTTTCTGTGAAACTTTTTCTATCTGAACCAGAACATGGCTCCTGTTAGAGAATAAATTGTGTCCATGTGCTCTCACAGAGTGCCCAGACAACATAAGGTTCAGGAAAACTTTTGTTTCTGATCAAGTTCTTCACAAAAACAAGCTTGATTTCCAGGATTCGTGAAGAAGTTAAATTCCTACAATTTAATCCTTTACTTCAACGGTTGCTGCGAGAGTGCCAAGGGGTCTTTTTCAAAAACATTCACTTTTACCTTTCTAGTTGGTAAGATTCATAAACAAAAAGATGGCCACTAAAGCAAGTGTCACTCTGACATGGGTTTTAGGTAGGTAGGTTAAACAGATATTTATCTTTCTGGAACATGACGCATAAAGATTTTATTTGTGACTCCATGTCCTCTCTTCCCAAAACAATATTATTTTAGGTTGGCAGCTTACAAATAAATAAGTCTGGAAAAAACTCATTTTACAATATCTACAAATTATTTACTAGGCATCTGTGTATACTTACGTTAAAACTGATATAATTAGATTAAAACACTTTAGAATTAAACAGTTTCACAGTTAACATTGCTTTTTTTTTTTTTTTTTGCAGTAAGTTCTAAATATTGGAATATTTTTAAGTCCAGAAGAAATCTTAGCAAATATCTAGTCTAATTGCCTCATTTTAACAAATGAATAACTTGAAGCCCAGAGGAGTGGAATGATTTCCCCAAGAAATGTAATAAAGAAAAAGTTTATTTGTATAAACAAAAATGCTTAATCTACCAGTAATAGTCTTATCTTAAATATTGACACTTTCAGTTATTCATACAAAGGCAAAATACTTAAAATTTCAGTAATCTTATTAAAATTTCACATTTTTGTAATCTGCAAAATGGAGCTGTGGGAAAAAATCTTCATACTTTTCTTCAGGATATTCTAATATCGATCTCTCAATTTTTCTCACTTGTGTGAAAAGATGTGACCCTGTGGCAATCAAGTTAAGCTACTTCTACATTTTCTTAGGGACATCTTAACCATACTAGTTTATACTTTGTATACTGTCATTCTAGTTTTCCAAACTTTGAAAAATTCGAAGAAGGTGGCATCATAGTTTTTCAATGGCCAGCATGAACACAGAGTACCTGGATAGCAAAATCAAAACCCCCCAAGGGTAAAATCTGTGATAAATTTCTTCACAGACACCAACAACCAAAAATCACTCAAAAATAACTAGATAATCTGAACAGCCTTATAGCTACAAAAGAATTTGAATTTATAATTAAAAACATTCCCATAAAGAAAACTGGACACCCACATGGTTTCATTGGTGACTCCTACCAAATAAGGAAGCAATAATGCCCATTCTGCAAAAACTCTTCCAGATAATTGAAAAAAGGAAACTATTTCCTACGTCATTCTATGAGACCAGCATTAATCTGATACCCAAATCAGACATTACAATAAGAGAAAACTACTGACAAATATCCCTCATAGAAACAGAGGTAAATATTCTTGGACATTTCTTAGCAAATTGAATCCAATATCATAGAAGATATACAGATGTTCAATAAGCATATGAAAAGGTGTGCATCATCATATATGATTAGGGAACTGCAAATTAAAACAACAATGAGGTTATACCACATACCTATTAGAATGGCTAAAATCCAAAATACTGTTAATACTAAATGCTGGGAAGGATCAGAGCAATAGGAACCCTCATTCCTTGCTGAGGAGACAGCAACATAGTATAACCACTCTGAAAAACGTTTAGCCATTTCTTACAAAGCTAAACATAGTTTTATTAGATAACACTCGCACTCCTAGGTATTTACTTAAATTAAAAACTTAAGCTACAGTAGTTAGAGTGTGGTATTGGTGTAAAATAGGCAAATATCAATGGAACAGAATGAAGACTCCAGAATTAGACCAATATGTATACAGTGCTAATTTTCAACAAAGATGTAAAGGCAATTTAGTGGAGCAAAGGCAGCACTTCAACAAATGGTGATGGAACAATCCAATATTCATATAGTTAAAAAATGAACTTAAATCCATACCTTGAAACTTATACAAAATTAAACTGTATCATAAACCTAAATGTAAAACCCAATACTATAAAACTTCTAGAAAAATAAAAAACATAGGAGAAAATTTCTGTGACCTTAGGTTAGCAAAGATTTCTTAAACGCAATTCCAAAAGCATGATCCATAAAAATCAAATTAGGGGTTGGCCAGGTAGCTCAGGTGGTTAGAGCTCCGTGCTCCTAACTCCGAAGGCTGCCGGTTCGATTCCCACATGGGCCAGTGGGCTCTCAACCACAAGGTTGCCAGTTCAACTCCTCGAGTCCCACAAGGGATGGTGGGCAGCGACCCCTGCAACTAAGATTGAACACAGCACCTTGAGCTGAGCGGCCCTTGAGCTCCCAGATGGCTCAGTTAGTTGGACTGCGTCCTCTCAATCACAAGGCTGCCGGTTCGACTCCCGCAAGGGATGGTGGGCTGTGCCCCCTGCAACTAGAAAATGGCAACTGGACCTGGAGCTGAGCTGCACCCTCCACAACTAAGACTGAAAGGACAACAACTTGAAGCTGAATGGCACCTTCCACAACTAAGATTGAAAGGACAACAACTTGACTTGGAAAAAAGTCCTGGAAGTACACACTGTTCCCCAATAAAGTCCTATTCCCCTTCCCCAATAAAATCTTTAAAAAATAAAAAAATCAAATTAGTAAATTGGAACACCAAAATTGAAAACTTCTCTTCAAAAGACACTGTTAAGAGAATGAAAAGACATGTCATAGACTAGGAGAGATGGTTGCAAATTATATATCTGATAAAGGAGATCTCTAAAACATATTTTTAAAAATCCCTTAAAACCCAATAATAAATTCAACTTAACAAGATGGGCAAAAGATTTGATCAGATACCTCGAAATATGTATACAGATGACAAATAAGCATATAAAAAGATGCATCACATCATTAGTCATTAATAAAATGCAAATTAAAACCACAACAAGATACTACTACATACCTATTAGAATGGCTAAAATTTGAAAGGCTGACTATACCAAGCACTGGCCAAAATGTGGAGAACATAAGGGAAAGTAAGAAGATATACAAACGGTAAATGAACACATGAAAAGATACCCAACATCACTGTCCATTAGGGAAGTGAAAATCAAAAGCACAATTAGGTATCACTTCACAGGCATCAGGTTGACTATTATTAAACAGCAAAACAAAGGAAAGTGTTGGGGAAGATGTGGAGAAACTGGAACTCTTGGACATTGCTGGTGGGAATGTAAAATTGTGCAGCTGCTGTGGAAAACAGTATGGCAGTTCCTTAAAAAATCAAGCACAGAATTACCATATGATCCAGCAGTTCCACTTCTAGGTCTATCCCGAAAAGAAATGAAAGCATAGGCTCGAACAGCATTTTCACAATAGCGCAAACGTGGAAACAACTTAAATGTCCCTCCGTGGATGAATGGATAAACAAAATGTGGTATATACATACAATGGAATATCATCAGCCTTAAAAAGGAAGGAAATTCTGATATATGCTGTCACATGGAGGAACCTTGAAGTTATTACGATAAATAAGTCAGACACAAAAGGACAAATATTGTATGATTCCACCTGTATGAGGTAACTAGAGTAGTCAAATTCATAGATACAGAAAGTAGAATGGTAGTTACCACTGGCAGGAAGGAGAGGGGAATAGGGAATTATTGTTCAATGGGTACAGAGTTTCAGTTGAGGAAGATGAAAATGTCTGAAGATGGATAGTGGTGATGATTGCACAACAATGTGAATGATCTAATACCACTGAACTGTACACTTCAAAATGGTTAAAATGTTAAATTTTATGTTCTGTATATTTTACCACAATTAAAAAAAAAAAAAAAAAAAAAAAAAAAAACCTGTTACGATCATGAAAGAACGTAAGAGCCTAATTAGGAAATATTGTTCCCATGAGACCTTCCTTAGACATCTAATACCCCTCCAAGGAGTAAACAAAGCTGCAGAAGAATTTAACAACCAATACCATGTGCAAGATACTGCTCTAAATGCTGAGGGCAAAGATTTATTTGTGTATATAACGAATGACTACCAAGTCTCTTACTATGTGCCACAGATACTATTCTAGGTGTCAAGGATATTGCAATGAACAGACAAAATTTCCCACCTTTGTGTAGATTACATTCTTATTGGAGGGGAGAGAGAGACAAATAAGTGTAATATGTTGTATGCCAGATCATGATAAGTGCTTGAAGAAAACCTACTTAAGCAAGGAAAGAGGATAGCTAGTAGAGAGGATTGGGAGGGATTCACAATTGAGCGATGGAAAAGACATAAACAGATACTTCTTAAAAATCAAGATGAATGCCCCACAAAAAATAGAGATGGAGGATTTTATGGATGTATTGATAAGGGGCATCTAATCTCAGTTTAGAGAAGGGGAATGTCAGGGAAGCTGTTGAGATGTAGCAATATCTGATCTGAGTCTTAAGGAATGCCACAAAAAAGTAATTCTTAACATAAATAAATTTTATGCCAATTAAATTAGAGGAAGAACGTGAACAAATTAATGCTATTTGGGGGTTGTTTTTCAGTATGCTTGGACTAACCATTAAGATATATTTCAGCTCTAATATAATGTTACCTTATGATGTGAAAGTATGAATTTAATGTTGCCTTTTGAACTTAGGGTATCCAACCAGCTGCATAATGTTGTTTGCCATATGACTAAACATACACAAATTAAAATTTTAAAAAAAGAATGCCACAAAGAGGCATTAGAGGGGACAAGTTCCAGCAGAAGGAGCCAGCCGCATGTGCAAATACTAGGAAGTTTGAGACGCCATGAGGAACCTGAGGAACTGAGTAATTCAATACAAAGTGAGACATGAGGCTGGCAGGTCGGGGCACCGTGGACCTTGATGGGGAGCTGGAGTTTTATTTGAAAGTCTATGGAAAACTATCAAAAGGCATTAAACATGAAAGTAATGTAATTGGATTCTACTTCGCCTTTTGCCGTATGGACCTGATTGAAAGAAATCAAGACCAGAAGCAAGGAGATATGACTAATGCGTCCAAAAGAGAAATGATATGGTTGAACTAAAGTGCTGGCTGTGGGGCTAAAGAGGAGATTCATTTGAAAAATGCCCAGGAGCAAAACTGCAAGAGTTGGTGGTCAACTAGATGTGAGGTGTGAAGGAGACAGAAATCAAGGACAATGCCAAGGATTAAGCCTAGATGAGGACTAGGTACCATTTACTAGATTAAGGAGTGCAGAATTGAAGGGGTTTAGGGTAAATAATAATTCCATTTGAGACTTGTTTACTTTGCAGCACCTGTGGACATCCCAGTGAAGCTGTTCAGTACCTAGAACATGTCTGGAATTTAGGAGAAAATTCTGGGCTGAAGATACAGGTTTGGAACTATAATAGATGAAACCATGGACATGGATGAGATCATGAGAAGGAAACTTGACCTGTAGATTGGGAAGAAGGCCAAGGAAGTAATCAGGGAGAAAACACACAACACCTGGGACAGGTGGAAGGAGAGAAGCCCAGTACAAAGAGTATTATGGCCTGGTCAGAATTAGGAGACTAGGACCCAAAAAGGATGGGGTCACAGAAGCCAATATCAAAGAGTGGTTCAAGTGGAAGGGAGCAGCCACGACCAACAAATGCCAGGTCACACTTATCATACCTTTTAATGTAATTATTTGACTTCCCTGCCAGACTCCTCCACTGGGAGGGCATTTGTACTTCTTTCCATCATATTCCCAGCTCCAGGTACACAGCAGGTACTTAGTAAGTATTTTGTTGAATAAATGGAGAAAAATCTCAGCCATTGTTTCTTTAACACGTTGCGTACGGCGGGGTTTAAATCCCTCGTGAAGATTCTCGTGATCCGTACGCAACGTGTTAAAAATATATATATATATATATATATATATATATATATATATATATATATATATATATATCACATGTTTGTCTCTACTTGCCTCTCCTCACCTGCTGGAATGTCAGTGACACTAATGTTAGGCTCCTGGGTGTTGTCCCATAGCTCACTATTCATTTTTTCCAGTCTTTGTGTTTCATTTCAGATACTTTCTATTACAGTCTTCAGATTCACTGATCTTTTTTTCTTGTCCTGTCTAATCTGCTGTTAATCCCAGCCCCATCCAGTTCACTTTTCAACTGTAGACGTTTGACTTAGGTCTTTTTAGATATCTTCCATTTCTCGCCTTGTCACGCTAACACTTTCTTCTTTTTTTAAAAAATTTTATTAGTTTCAAGTGCACAAGACAAAGCAAAACTTAGACATTTATCATTTATACCCCTCACATTGTGTAAACCCCCCTCCCCCTATCCATTATCCCTCTGACATCGCACAGAGCCATTACATTTCCACTGTCTCTATTCCTAATGCTGTACTCCGCTTCCTGTAACAATATACATACAAATATATAAATATACATACATATATATATATATATATATATAATTATAGTTGGCATTCAGTATTGTTTAACTCTTTGAACACATGGGATATATTTATAATAGCTGTTTTAATGTATCTACTAATTTCCTCACCTATGTCATCTCTGGGTCTGTTTCTATTGATTTGCTCCTCATTTTGGTCTTCTGTTCCTGTTTCTTTGCATGCCTGGTAATTTTTAATCTAATGTCAGATATTGTAAGTTTAACATTTTTGAGTATTGGATATGTTTGCAATGCTTTAAATACTTTGGGGGTTTTGCAGTAGGATGCAATTAAATTACTTGGAAGCAGTTTGATAGTGTGAAGCCTTGTTCTTAAGCTTCGGTGGGTGCAGAACAGCATTTAGCCCAGGGCTAACCTGACCTACTACTGAGATCATATCCTTCTAAAGGCTGTCCTCTGTTCCTTACTTGTTAGGAAGTCTTTCTGCTCTGGCTAGTGGGAACATAAACTATTCCCAGACCTGTGTGTGCTCCAAGGATTACTCCACTGGCTCCTTTCCAGTGGTTTCTTCTTTAGTCTTGGTAGTTTCCTCAAATCCAGGCATTTATTATTCAGCTAAAGATTTAAGGGGGTCCTCTGTGGATATCTGGAGTTCTCTCTCCCTCTCTCTCTGTCTCGTGCTGCAGTTTTCTTCTCTCCAGTGCCTGCCCCATGAAGTCTAGCTGCCTTGGCATCTCTGTACTCTCAACTCAGTGCCCTCGACTCAGGGAGATCACCAAACGCTGCTGGGTTCCCGTTCCCTGTGTGGTGGCCTGGAAACTCCTCAGGTGGTAAACTAGGACATTTATCAGGCTCATCTTGTTGGGGGTTTTCTCCCCTTTTTTTTCAGAGATCTCTATTCTGTGCTGCCTGTTTTCCAATGTCTGTAAATTAGTTTAAAATATCTGGACCAGTTTTTCTATTGTTTAAGGAGGGAGAGTAAATGTGGTCCCTGTTACTCTCTCACGACCAAAAGTAGAAGTTCAGTGCTTCAACTTTAGACCCTCAAATTTAATTAGAATGTGGGCGGCTGGAAATTAAGCTAGCACCTAGAACAATGCATGGCACATAGTAGACATTCAATAAATATTCTTTTAATTAAGGAGGTCATGTTTCTTCCCAACATGGCCTTTAGTGAACTTTTCTTTCCATTCTAACCATTTCCCTAACATGCCAAGAACATTATCAATTTTCTCCTCTGAAATGTTGACTATTCTCTTCTCTAGTCATCTTTGTGTAGTTAACGTTTATCCACATCATTTCTAAAATGTTTAGGAAAAAAACGATCCTAAGAGAACACCTACATAAACTGTAATAGGTGCCTCTAGTTGACCTAATCTACAGATAACTTCCTGGGCAGACTCTCTAAGGGGTGGTGTACCCATCAAACAGTGATCTAATCCAGTGACCTAAATTTTCCTCGGAGGAAATGCTTCATATTTCTCATCTACCAAAATAATTTAACCTGGTCCTTCTTTAGCTCTCTAATTTATGGCCTGAAGACTAGAAAATGCTAAGAAATTGCTAGGATTGGCATTAACTCTGTCACTTCCAGGCTACAAGGTTAAGTGCTAAAAAATGTCTTGAGTGAAATCCTCTCCTAAATCATATCCTCTTTTAGAAGAATAGAGTAAATTCATTTCAAAGCTAATAACTGTATTAGCACACAGTGGGCATGTGGGCTTCCTCCATCATTCCTACAGCTGCTCTTCTTTCATCCTTACTAGTAGGTTTGCCCTTTTGAAAAACAGAATGCCATACAAGAGTGGAACTACATATAACAGCACTAAGAGGCAAAAATACATTTTTCATTTTTTTACAAATCAGATGTGGAATTAAATGGAAACAAGTTTTAAAGTGAACATTATTTGTTTAGGTAACATATTCCCCCACATTAAAATGGAATATGCTATCGGGTAAGGGGGCCACCTGACAAGCCACAGCATAAGTGGCTTATTACTACTTTTAGAGGGAGCATTTCCCCACTTTTTGACCTTATTCGACATCTGTTTTTCACTTTGGAATAATGAATCTGGATCCTTAAGTCCTAGAAAAAGTTGGCATCACTTAAGCAACTTTGCTGACAGTCCCCAGATCCGCAGGGCTTATTACTAGTAAGATAGATAATACCTGGAGGAATCGTATTTTTGAAAAGGTTTTTGGATATTTCTTTTCAGATTTTGATGAAAAAGAGCAATGGACAAGAGACATGGGGATATGAAGTACAGCATAGGGAATATAGTCAATAATATTATAAAAACTACATATAGTGTCAGATGGGTACTAGACTTATCAGGGGGATCACTTCATAAATTATAAAAATGTCTAACCACTACACCATACACCTGAAACCAATATAAAATAATATTAAATGTCAACTATAATTTTTAAAAAATAGTCATGGGGATATAAAGTACAGCATGAGGAATACAGTCGATAATATTGTAACAACTGTATACAGTGTCAGATGGGTAACAGACTTATTGGGGTTATCACTATGTGATTTATATAAATGTCTAGTCACTATGCTGTTTGGTACACTTGAAACTAATACAAAAAAGGCTGCCTATTCAGCCTCACTATTGAGTCAAAATTAAGACACAAAATCCATTTTCTGATTTTTCTGGGGCCTAATTTGTTAATATTTGAAAATTTTCTTCCAGGCAAAATACTCAAGTCACAATGTGTTTCTCGTATATACCAGCCTCACAATATCCACATATTTCTAGAAGTGGATGACTCTCTTTAGCCTTCTCCCTTCAGACAATTGAAACTAAATGCGAAAGAAAGGGATCCCGTAGAGTTTCTTTCCTTTAAGTGAAAGAATTTAATTATTTTAAACTTTATCAAATACACTGCTCAAACAGGAAAAGAAAGCAATGATAGTAGTAGCAAAACAGAACTCTGCAAAGTTAATTTATTAAACAGAAATTTAGTTTGATTTTATGGATGAAGAATTGCTGCAACATTTTGACCACAGAACTTCTGAGGTGCAGAAGAGGATGTAACATGGGTGGGAGGGCTGAGTTTAATTTATTTCACCATCCTTTTATTTGTACTAATAATTTGAGGGCAGTGTTGGCTGTAATTATTAGGCCAAGAGATTTTAGTTGACATAAGGTTGCAACATTCAGTACGCAGGAAAAACGGGACAAATGAAAGTCAAAATAAGTTTCTCCTTCTGGAACTATTAGACGAGTGGGAACAGCTTGTTCACTAATTGCACAGATGAAGTCATTTTTGTTGCACTGATATTAAAGGCTTGACATGAGAATCTTTTAGTTCCATCTTGCTCTGCTGTATAACGCTGGTGACAGTTATTCAAGAACTGCCTGTTCTATCCAAAAAGTTCACTGTCTGTGGAGTTACTATCAGAGTGTCTATATACATAGTTAAACTGCTCCCAACTGCTTTGAAGCACAGCAGACCCTCTGTGTGGCAGGCACACCTCAAGTTGTAATTCTCCTCCTTTGGATATCATAGTCATCATTTAACTTTTGAAAAAAAATTTTTTTTTTGGTCTTATACTTCAAAGACAGTGGATAAGGTTTTGCTTTTTTTTTTCCAAAGAGACCGCTTCTATTTAAAAACAAATTTACTTGCTTCCAAATGCAAAGAGCCTTACAAGCACATAGTAAAATACATGACGCCTCAGATCCTTCCTTAAGTTGATTTTCATTGTATAATCAGTTCCATTTGGTGGAGAGTCCTTGAGGCTATTTCACATTCTGTTCAATATTAACACACACTGAATTTGTAGAATCATAGAGGGTTGTTGGTGTGAAACAGGAAGGTTCTGCAAAATTAGGGCCAATCAAGCTAAAGGTAGGATCGCGCATTACAATTTCCACTTGTCCATAAGAAAAACAAAAAAGGAAGCCCTGCAGGTGAATCCAGGAATGCCCTTTCAGAACAGTTACTTGCTGTTTGCCAATGTGAAAACAACGTGGTCCTTCACTGAGTATGCTGGTGTTTAAGAATTTGCAATTATTAATTGATGTTCTAATAAAGATATTGGCTCAGAGCTTTTTGTAGGAGAGTATTTTACAGTAACCTCTTCTTTAGAAAGGTTGAGTCTATGTAAACATGGCAGACTACAACTTGCCTTGATAAGAATGTTATTAATATGAGATATTTTGGCTTCCCATCTTTCTTGTATTTTAATGGCCCCAAATGGTGAACCTTTCAATTTTTTTATTTAAATAATTTCTATAGTATGCAAACTGTACAGGACACCACAACCATTAAAACAAGCCTGCAGTTGCACTAATCTAATCTCCATGGAGACACTGAAAGGCAGACGGACAGTTCTGGACAATAGACAAGAATGCATTAGTGTGTTTACTACATTCTGTATTTCTTCCTACTACACATGGTGACCAACTTTCCTACAAGGAAAAAGGTAGGAAAAATCATCAGAGCGGATAGAACTATTTTATTTTTGCGATAGAAAATAACACTGTACTTTTCATAGTATTTCTGTCCGACGGACTGATAAGATACATAAAATTTTTCAGTAGCCATAATTTTAAAAGTAAATTTATTTTAGTAATATATTTTATTTAATCTAATAAATCTAAGATACCATTATTTCAACTTATAACCAATACAAAAAGTATTAATGAAATATGTTATGTTCTTTTTCTCTTGCTAAGGCTTTGAAATCTGGTGTATATCTTATACTCTGCAAATCTGAATCTGACTTAGTCACATTTCAAATGCTCAATAGCCTTAAGTGGCTAGTACCTGCTGTGTTGGACAGAGCAATCCTATAGAGTAGTACATAGTCACTGTATTGAAATGAGGAAGAAGAGGAAGAAGAAGGAGGGGGAGGGGAGGGGAGGGGGAGGCAGAAGGAGAAGGAGAAATAAAGCCTCTTCAGTGGAGGCTTCTTGCAGTTTTTCCCTTGGACTTTTTAGAAGCCACATTACACGCCAACCTCTGGGCCTGACATGTTCTGTCCAGAATGATTATGCTTCAAGGTGATTGGCATGCTATAAGGAAGCAGGTCCACCAGACATATTTTGCTTCCCTGTGTCTATTGTATTAACATTGTACCCTGAGCCAAACATGAATCTTGACTTCTGACTATAGTATTAATCTTCTAGAACCCTTTCCACTTTGGCCCGGCCACCTACTGCTAAAGCTGATTTGCATCCAAGAGGAAGTTTACCCAATTGTGATGGGCCCAAAGCTGGGTCCACCTGAACAGCCTGTCAACCAGCACACATGCAGTGCCTGTTACAGGCTAAGCACTGCCTTAGTTCATAACCTCATGTGCACAGGTCCTCATTTGCTTTCAGCCGTATTTCAGTAGTATCCTCATCGCTTCCTCCACTCCCCGATTCTAAAGTAATCCTCCATAGATCTACCAGGGAGTTTGCTTAAACATATCTGATTGTTCTGCTTCCCCAGTGGACCGCTGAGATGGTTCCCACTGCCAGTAAAATGCCAGCTCATTACTGTTGCCAACGAGGCCCATTGCACCTGGCCCCAACCCATCTCTCAAGCCACACCTCCATCTCGTTTCCCTAATTGCATGGTCTCTCCCCCATATGCTCTCCACACAACGCAGCCAAGTGGCTCCTGGCTATATCGTTCTCTCATGCCAGCTGTCCTTTGCCTAGAAAGTAGTCTTTCCTCTTGTTTACATGCAGAAATCCTACTCTTCTGTCCTATGAAATCCCGGTCAGTGCCCCGGCTTCCCTACTTCTTCCACCAGGAGCTGCCTGCTAATCTGAAGACACCTTTGTTTCGGATGGCTGAAGCTGAGATCTAGCTTCCATTGGGGGAAAGTTTTCTCAGTGTGATCGCTTTCTTGCTTGCTCGCTGTTTTGTTTTAGAGAGGACCTACGCACTAGGAATCCATGAGCAACTCCAGTAACGCTCAGCCTTTGCGTATCGTTAATGCCCCCATTCTTATCAACAGTCATCTCTCAAGAAAAGCACGTAAAAATCTTTTTTTTTTAAAGTTGCACTACTTGAAAGTTATTTAAAAAGAAGAATGAACAATATTTAATATAGTCACACCAAGAAGGGACTAAAATTAAGATGTGGACCCTATAACTCCTTTGTGTGGGCTGAGTCCACATAAGCGCTCGTTTTGTGAGTATTCATTACCCTGTTGGTGTTTTTCGGGGCAGTTTCCCACTCATGCTTTTTATAGCAGAGCTGTCAACAATTCCCTCTCACAGCTCAGCATGTCCCAAGTCAAACACATCAGCATCTCTTTAAACCTGTTCTTCCAGACTCTTTGAGCTCTGGAAAGGACATCCCTTGGAGTTATACCAGACATGTCCTTCTCTGTCGTTCCTGACAACAAAGCTGCCAAATCCTCTTATGCCACCTCTGCAGCCTCTCTGACAATCATTCCCTCTCCGCTCCCCCCAACACCAACATCCTAGCTCAGGCACAGCGTGCCTTCCACATGCACCTTTGGAATCACCTCCAGCTCTGTTTCCCTTCAACTCCTAAATTCTACTATCTACCAAGATTTCCAAAATCCATCTCTAAGTATGTCACCTCCCAGCTCAAAAACCCTCAGTTCCTCCCCATCACCTAATAAACTAAGTCCAAATTCTTCACCTGACATTCAAGGCCCACCCATGCTCTGACCCCAATATAATGTTATCATGTGATCGCCTCCTACTCTGCTACCCGTACTCCAGCCAAAACGTACTAATCGTCTCCCATGTACAACCTGCCCATTTTAGCCTCTGGTGTTTGTCTGTGCCGTTCTTTTCTCTTCTAACTTCCCTAATTTGCTGACTGAAATATAACACCATCTTTCAAGTTCCAGTCAAAATGACTACCTCTTCCATGAAGTCCTTCTGGATTTTCCAGAGACAATAATCTTTTGGTCCTTGTACATATTTTATTTGTATTTCTGGTATGACCCTTACTACAGCTTGCATTGTAAATTTGTTTGGGTATATATGTATGTCAATGCAATATCTTCTCTCTGCTCAGATTACAAAGTTCACTTCATTGATTCAACACACGTTGGTTGAGTACCTGGCACATTCTAGTGCAATACAGAAGGCAGTGAGAGAGCCAGACACAGAGGATCCCTTTCCGAGGGCCACTCCGCAGCACCGACCCTTTGGAAGCACTCAATGATCACTTGTTGAATATGTGAATTCCTAATTTAGCTAAAAAAACATAGGGCCAGAAACTTCTATTTTCAGACTCAAAAATAGAAAGGGAAATAAATTAAAAAGTCTTCAGAGCAGCTGATCTAGGAGCTCACAAGCTATATGTGTTTGTCTCTTGCACACTTTAGCCATGGAGACCCTGGCAAGCCCTCACAGAGCCCTTTGCTCTCAGTTAGCACACATCTTTAGCAATTAGAATCATGACAACAACCACAGTGTGCTTGGGCATTTGATTTCCAAACTCACTTCAGATGAGAAGTAGAGAATTAGGAGTGGGGAGTAGAAATGACACATCAGTGAGACTGACAGCCCAGCAGCAAGGGAGGACCCAGGAAAGTTAAAACAACAAAACAACAATAAAAACATGGCAATCTGCAGCCATTTAGAATAAGGACAAACAGTTCTGCATACCTCCGAAGGGCCTGAGGGCTTCTCGGGGTTACAGCACAAGGCTACTTTTAATGACAAACCTGGAGTCATCAAGCTGGATTACGTTTATACTGCACTATTTCAGAAGACAGGGATGATGAATATATTGGAAATGTTTCCATCCAAGATAATTAAAACTCTTGGTGTTTAAAAGGATAAATCCTCAGCCATCTATTAAACTCACTTATCCAGAACGACTCTCTCTCACCCCCACTTGCAAGCTCTGGAGCCAGAGTTTTATTGTACTTCCTTGCGTTACTTGATTCATTAGCCTCAGAACATTTGTTGGCTCTCAGCACCTAGTTCAATTTTCATTCAGTAAGTCTTATTCCCATTTTATTTGCACAACACTCTAAAAGGGCCAATGGAGGACACAAAAGATTTGAAAAATCTAGACCAGAGGCTTCTCTTGGGGCTGCTCAAGGTCTAGCGGAGGAGATATTACCTACATCCTTGAACCAAATTAAGGACACCATAGAGTGAAGTGCAAATAAATGTGCTCATATAGTAAAACAAACTTTGCAACATACGATCGTTTGGGAAAGGACTAGCACTAATCACAAAAAAATTCTTAGCTATAAGCCTCTGAGCCAGAAGTGGAAGATTTGGGAAGAGCATTTTGGGTAAAGAAAATAACACAAATTGGAATGCATAGTAGGGACAAGAAAGAGCAAAGTGTGAGCAACTAGTGGCAAAGAAACAGCCTGCCAGCCTGGGGCTGAGGAGTTCTGCTTGGGAATAATGAGAGATAAATCTGAAGCATTTCAACAGTTTTGTACAAATCCCTGTCATCTTTCTAAGGTCATGTCTTAGTTTGCTCAGGCTGCCATAACAAAATACCATAGACTGAGCGGCTTAAACAACAGGAATTTATTCTCGCAGTTCTGGAGGCTGGGAAGTCCAACATCAAAGTGTTGGCCGACTCAATTATTTGCAAGAGCCCATTTCCTGTCCTGTAGGTGGCCACCTTCTTGCTGTGTCCTCACATGAGAGAGAGAGAGCAAGCTCTCTGGTATCTCTTCTTATCATGAAGGCTCCACCTGAATGACTTCTTCTAACTACCTCCCACAGGCCCCATCTCCAAATACCATTACACTGGGCGTTAGACTTGAATCATATGAATTCGGCGAGGGTAAGAGGGTTTGAGGCTAGGAAACAGTCAGTCCATAGCAGGTTATGTGAATGTAAATCCCTGTATCTTTTGAAACGCCCGAAAGATCAAGTGTCATGTACAGATTGGTACTCTGTCTTCGATCACGTAGTTTTGCTCGAGAATTTATGTAACAGCTAATTGCCAGCTACAAAACTGACTTGCTTTGCTTTCGCTTTGTAAAATGAACTTATATTTTACAAATAAAAATCATAGGAAATGTAAAATGCTCTTTTGGATAGAAACTCTGGACAATCCTACTTTGAGAAGACATCATGCAGGGCTGCGGATGTGTCTCGAGCTTTGGGTAATGGTTAACAGATTCATGAGTCATTGGGTATGAACACAAATAATGAGTTTACTTTCTACAGCTTGTTAACTGGTAAAGACTGGCGATTTATCAGCCTATGAAAATGAGGTTTTATTAACTGTGCTTTTACCTTTCTCACTAGACCGTAAACACTGGGAAGTTGGGGTAAGTGTTTTCCCCAGAGTCTAGACCATCACCTACCACAGAAATGGCCCTTACTATTAAATGAAACAGCTGAATAAATGGTTGAATGCAAGGCAAATTAATTTACTAACATTTGACGAAAGTGAAATCATATATTTCTCAAAATTAACTTAGCCTGAATTGGCTGAGATTCTTGTAACTGATGGATCATGACTTTTTAACAAATTAAAAGCAAACCACAAAATCAGGGATTTTAAAGTAATTTTTTCACAGGCGTGTTCGTTGTAAACCCAATACACATATCCTGCTAAATTGGCTCCTCGGTGTCATTAAGAGCCAGTTTCAACGTTCACATGACAATGAAAATCTCAAGCTTAAATTTATTAATATGTTGCCTTGGCAGAACACCAGGCCCTTAATAGTAAAATATGGAGAGAGAGGATATTAGCTTCCAAAGACTTGAGTTTGATTTTGAAATTAAACTGATGTTGTCCTTAAAAATATCTTTCATAAGGAAACACAATTGTGAAGTTGTGAACCTAAAGCCATTTAAATGAAAAACAATCCAAAGAACAGAGAATCAAAGTTTTAGTTTCGGTGTTTAGTTGGAAGGCCCAAGGGTCAAAACATTTAAGGGTTTTAGGGCCCACCTGAGCAATTCAAGTCTAGAATTGTTGCTAACGTACCAATCAGGTAACTCCTTAACATACTTAGCAAATAATCTGCCAAGTATATGAAGCTGAAGCACCACATATTCAACCAGATGGATCCCCAAAAAGGAGACTACAGCATTCCCAATAACTATGGCTCTCATTGAGCACATACTTAGCAGGTATCTTATCCAGCACTGTTAAGGGCTCTACAGACACCTAATCTTTACAAAACCCCCATTGAGCAGATGAGGAAACTAAGATTTAAAAATAGGCTAAGTACTTTTCAAAGTTCACATGTCCAGAGGCCCGGACTGCAGGTCTCTCCTTGTGGCGGCGGCACGAGAGCAGAACACGAACTGCTGCTGGTGCAGCCACGGCAGGACAGGCATTTAGAAAGTTCCTTCCCCGTTTTGGCCCAGTATTAGGTGAGAGGAGTGCTGTGGCAATTGTAACCGAAGGCATTATGCTTCCACAAAAATCTCAAGGAACAGTATTGTAAGCAACAGTAGTAGCTGCTGGGTCGGGCTCTAAAGGATAGAGTGGAGAGACTCAACCGGTTGACGCGAAAGGTGCAGGTAAAGTTCTTCCAGAATATGGAGGCACCAAAGTAGTTCTAGACAACAAGGATTATTTCTTATTTAGAGATGGTGACATTCTTGGAAAGTATGTAGACTGAAATAAATCACCATTGAAATGGCATCACGTGAAGCTGCCCCTTTCACTGAAGTTGTGAAATCTCATCACGTAAGTAATTTCCATGTCTCTCTTTTGTAATAAACTAATGATATCCAAAGTCATGACATCCAGTATCTCTTAAATTTAGTTTCACTGTACTTATATAAACATTTCCAAATAAAATATATTTTAAAAAACAGGCTAAGTGAATTACCCCACGTCAACAAGTCTGTTGCACACAAGAGTTTAGCCTTCGCCGTTGACCACTCCATTTTATTCCACTGCTCCTCAAAAGAGGAGCTGACAACATGAGCATCACCTGGGAACTTGTTGGAAATCAAAGTCCTGAGCCCCCACCCAGACCTACTGAGTCAGAATCTCTGGTTGTGTGACCTAGGAATCTGTTTTAACCAGCTCTCCTGGAGATTCTAATGCACACTAAAGTTTGAGAAGTGCATCTCTATAACTCTATCTATGTTCCATTCCTTATCTCCAAACTTCAGCAGATATGTGTATTTCACTTTGCCAGTGCAGACTCAAAAAACTAATACCACATCCATTTATTTGTTTGAAGTATGTGAACTACAGACACTATACTAGTAATTGTAATTCCAACAAACAGAATATATAAACTGAGCCATAAGGAAAACAACCTAATAGCATTATTATTCATCTAAAATATGAACGAGGGCTACAGTGATTGGAATTCTTTCAAGACCTGACTACACTTACTGATTTGGGATTAAAATGTAATCACTTAGCTCATTCTAAGCTTTAACAGATAAAATAGATATTTCATATAAGCCCAGAAATGAGTATCTTGCCAAGAGGGCAAGAGGAACCATCATTGTTCTGTGACAAAAGTGAAATATAATACATAAAAATGGCAATCAGAATTCCAATCTATTGCTATGAGTGGTTGTCTTGCCAAATAATGAAATGTATTGATATACTGCTGAGCTGTCATTGGCATGTTATACAGACATTGAGACTTTCTAAGCAAAGTTACTGGAAGTCATTCAAATATTTATAATAGTGGAATGGGTAAACTGGAGACAGTCTCTTTCAAAAAAATTTTATTCCAAACTTCTTGATGAGAAAATATTTGGAATAAAGCACAATAGATTTATGTACAGACTTATATGGCTGAAATTGATTTTAGTTTCCCTGGGAATTTAAGAATCTTTTTAATAGTTGAGAGCTGGTGTACAGCTGCAAGAGGTTGGCTTAATACAGAGCCAATATTTATGCCTTCTTGATAGAGTAAATGAGAGTTCTCGCTCTGTTTTCTATCTTACTTTTATGTTGAAAGCCTGGCAACACTGGAATATAATACTTATTTCTTCAAAATGTTTCTAAATTGTTGTTCACTGTTTTGCATTTCATCTTGAAGCTGCTTTATTTATAATATTATTAAACCTCAAAGAAACCCATATGGTGGGAGAGAGGGGAGAAATTTTGCGATTTCACTGTTTTATTCTTCTTTAATAGAATTTATGTGAAACTTAAAATTGTTCAAGTCTGTTTTTTATTCTCAAGGAGTGAGTCCATGCCTTGCAACAGGATGGCTTAAAAACATGGGTATATTATATTACACAATAAATTGTGTAGCTGACATATAATTCTGCAGAAATCACCTTCTTTCTAACAGGTGTGTAAAGGTTATGTAGATACCTGCTATTTCTATATTTAAATAAAGCAAACCCATCCTCACAAAAATACAACCATATTTTTGTCTAGATACAGATCCAGCAATATTGCTACTAGTAACTCCTACTTCTCAATAATTTCTAGATTCTTTCTTGCCTTGCTTACTTATTCCTACTGCTTACTATTTGCCTACTATAATTGAGGATCTACTAAGGGCTAGCATTATGCTGGTGTTTTACCTGGATGTCATGTGTACAGGTTCGGTACTCACATTTACTGAGCACTCAAGCAAATACTATTGTCTATGTACATATGCTGAAAACACAGAATTTGTCTGTAGGCAAAGGAATTTATGCTTCCTGGGATCCTAGCTCTCACCAGCAGAGTCTTGACATAATATGCATCATCTTTTAGAGAAGAGAGTAAGAGCATGACCCCAACTGGTCAGGAGAAGGTAGTGGTTAACATTTTGGACATTGGTACCAGGCAGCCTTGGTTCCAACCCTTGCTCTACTGCTTACTATCTACAGGACCATGAACCAGTCTCTTCAGCTTCCTGTGCCTTCGTTTCCTATCTCATGGGGCTGTTGTGAAGATTAACTCAGCCAATGCTTGGAAAAGTAACTGGTATGGGCTAGGTGGTCAGTATATGGCAACTATCATTGTTATTCTCTGAGCCCTTTCATCACCTGTAAAATGACTGCAATAAACAAACAAACTTTATGGAATTTCTGTTATGGGGAAGGCTGGAGGTCCCATGAGGTCAAGAACCATGTAAGTATGTATGTCTTTTCAATATTGTATCCAAGCACACAGTGTAAATGCCTGGCATACAGTAGGTATGAATAAAAATTCAAGCAAATGAATAAATGAATTATATATATATAAAGCATTTGGCATAGTGCCTGGCATATAGCAAGTGTTCAATTAAATGAGGGACATATTAGGTATTTTTAGGTATATTGTGGAATGCCTCAATAGAGCTGTTGTTCAAGTCTGATCTCTGCCTGTGATATTGGGAAGTCTTCACTCCCCAGAACTAAGACCTCCAAGAAGCTCCATCCAGTGGCATTATGGAATAACTCCTTAGGCCTGGACTAGAAAGGAGTTAGTAACAGCATTGGACCAGAAATCCAAAAGGATAAGATTCAAGTCCTGGCTTGACAATTTCCTAGTTCTGTAGCCTTAGACAAATCATTTCACCTTTTGGGGTCTGTTAACTCAATTATAAGATGAATGGTTTGGCTTGAAATATCCTCTTCTAACTCTGAATACCTACAATTTTAGGAATAGCATAACTCTTTGTTTGTGACTATATGAACAATTTTTATGGCTTATCCCTCACTTATTTATCATGCCTGTTACATACACACACACGGGTATAGAGTCGACAGTGCCTGCTATGAATTTTTTCATCTAATATAGGAACTTTTCTTCAGGAATAATGAATTCCTGTTTCATTTTATACTTTTTTTGGTGATACCAGCATGAGAGTTGTACATGTAAATCTGTCATCCACATTAGATTAGAAATGAAACATGTTCTAAAAGGAAGACTTGACTAAGAAAAATTACTAACCTATTTTGTCCATTCCGGTTCAATATGATTTCCCTCATCCACACTTGTCCAATTTTTCTTGTTTATGCCAATTATTTACCATTTCTTATACATCCGACTGGTCAAGTTTGTGTTTGTGCTCTCTCTCTCTCTCTCTCTCTCTCTCTCTCTCTCTCTCTCTCTCTCAGAACTATCACTTATTAAGCACCTACTATTTGCCAGGCTCCTTTCTAGGGAATTCTGTAATTCTTTCAACAATCCTCAAAAATTACAAATGAGGAAGCTGAATTTAAATGCTTAAATAGGTGACAGTAATTGATGGAGAAAGAATTTGAATCCAGGTCTGTTTCATCAAAGTCAATGCCCTTTCTACACTATAGTGTCTTTCAAACATCTATTTGTCTTGTCAAATCCCAACACCTCCATACATAAACACACAGAGTTGTGAACATAATGCTCATTAAACTTATATTGAGTAAAATGAAAGATAAAAAGGGACACACTGGGGTAGAGATCCAAGATGGCAGAGTAAATAAACACTTCCTTCCATGAACACATTAAAATTGTAACTAAATTATAGATCAATCAACCTGGGGAACCATCTAAAGTCTGGCTGAACAGAAGTTTTATAACTAAGGATATAAAGAAGCCATGTCAAGACTGGTAGGAGGGGCAGAGACGTGAACTGGGTTGTTCCCAAACTTCCTTATGGCGGCTGACAATAGGGAGGGATACCTCGGCTGTGGAGGTTCCCCCTGGAGGAGTGAAGGACCCCAACCCCAGCTCCCTAGCCTGGAGTACTGGTGCCAGGAAGAGGAGACCCCATAACATCTGGCTGTGACAAACAGTGGGGATTCCAACCATCTGGGTGGGACGGAATGGGCGAGAAACCCAGACGTCCTCTTAAACGGCCCGTACACAGACTCACTTGCAGGCACTCACCTTGGGCTCCAGCGGAGGGACGGTGACTCGGAGGGCTTCAGAAGCATACAGGAAGCAGACTGAGATGTGTGGCTTCAAGGCCAGGGCTGGAGGACAGTCGCCATTTCTCCCTCCCATGGGGTCCTCCTCGCCTGCAGCCAGCAGGCAGGCACCATCTTTCCTGTGTTGAGCCCGCCCCCTATGCTTACGGCAAAATCTGAATCTGATTGGTCTGGTGAGCTCTAGAGCTCTGCCCTGCTGACTCACTGAGACCTGGCCTCACCTAACTCCGTACTGCACGAGGCTTTATCAAAAGCAGAACCTCATGGGAGCCGGCAAAAGACCTCCAGCTGTCCTGGATTTTGTGGAGTCACTGCAGACCCGGTACTAGTGGCAGCCATCCTTGGTTCACAGCGTGGCCTCTCCCACATGCTTCCAGGTTTAGTACAGGCAGTGAAAAACCACAGATAGCTTTGTAGCTCCTACCAAGTGGTCCCCGGCTCGTCACAGGCAGTGGGTGACGTAGGCCTGTACAAGAGCCCCTCCCAAGAGGCCTCAGACCACAGCAGAACACTACCCAATTAACCCCACAAGTGGCACACATAAAGGGCGGTCTCAATAGGCACCAGAGCCTGTTGGGGTGAATCCCACTCTGTGGGGTAAGCCCCCCTGCACAGCAGCCCATACATAAGTAGTGGATATGGCCACAGGAAATGAGCCTAAGGCTCAGTCCCACCCACTGAGGTGAAAACAGCAATCAAGGCTCAACTATAACAGGAGTGTACACACAACCCAACAAGAGACACTCGAGGAGCACCCAGAGCAGGTGACCAGAGAGACTGTGCCAGGGCCCCACAGGGCACCTACTACATAAGGTCACAGGGCCAAGACTGGGAGACATAGCAGACATACCTCATACATAGAAACAAACATAGAGAGGCAGCCAAACTGAAGAAAGAAAGAAATACATCCCAGAAAAAAGAGAAAACTCCAGAAAAAGAACTAAATGAAATGGAGGCAAGCAGCCTACCAGAGACAGAGTTCAAAACAATGATTATGAGGATGCTCAAGGAACTCAGTGAGAACTTCAACAGAGATATATCAAGCATAAAAAAGGACATAGAATCCATAAAAAAGAACCAGTCGAAAATGAAAAATACAATAACTGAAATGAAGGATGAACTAGAAGGAATCACCAGCAGACTAGATGAAGCAGAGGATCAAATCAGTGATTTGTAAGATGAGGTAGCATAAACCACCCAATCAGAACAGCAGAAAGAAAAAAAAGAATCCAAAAAAATGAGGGGAGTTTAAGAGACCTGTGAGACAACATCTAGCATAACAACATTCACATCACAAGGAAGGAGAAGGGATTGAGAACCTATTTGAAGAAATAATGACTGAAACTTTCCTAACCTGGTGAAGGAAATAGACATACAAGCCCAGGAAGTGCAGAGAATCCCAAACAAGATGAACACCAACAGGCTCACAACAACACACATCATAATTAAAATGGCAAAGGTTAAAGACAAAGAAAGAATCCTAAAAGCAGCAAGAGAAAGGCAACTAGTAAATTATAAGGGAGCTCTCATAAGATTATCAGCTAATTTCTCAACAGAAATTTTGCAGGCCAGAAGGGATTGGCACAAAATATTCAACATGATGAAAAGTCTGGACCTATAACCAAGGGTACTCTACCCAGCAAGGCTATCATTTAACATAGGAGGAAGGATAAAGAGCTTCCAGATAAGAAAAAAACTAAAGGAGTTCTTCAGCAAACCAGCATTACAATGAATGTTAGAGGGACTTCTTTAAGATGGGGGGGAGATCAAAATTATGAATAATAAAATGGCATTAGCTACATATCTATCAAAAATTACTTTTAATGTAAATGGATTAAATGCTCCAATCAAAAGACATAGGAGGGCTGAATGGATAAGAAAACAAAATACTTATGCTGCCTACAAGAGACTCACTTCAGATTGAAAGACACACACACAGATGGAAAGTGAAGAGATGGAAAAATATGTATCATGAAAATGGAAACCAAAACAAAACAAACTGGGGTAGCCATATTTATACCGGACAAAATAGACTTTAAAACAAAGGCTATCACAAGAGACAAAGAAGGGCCCAGTAATCCCACTTCAGGGTATTTATCTGAAGAAACTCAAAATGCTACTCTTAGGGAACCTGTGCATCCATATGTGCATTGTAGCATTGTTTATGATGGCCAAGATATGGAGGCAGCCTCGGTGTCCATAGGTAAAAGAATGGATAAAGAGGAGGTGGTACATATATATAGTGGAATATTGCTTGGCCATGGAAGGGAATGGGTTCTTGCCTTCTGTGGTGGCATGGATGGACCTGGAAGGTATTGTGCTGAGTGGATTATACCAGACAGAGAAAGACAGATGTAATGTGATTTCACTTATATGTGGAATCTAAAGAAAAAAAATAAAAACCAAACAAATCAGAAACAAATTCATAGATACAGAAAACATTTTCATGGTTGCCAGATGGGAGTGGGGGTGAGGGTGTGGGTGAAAAAAGGAGAAGTGATTAAGAAGTACAAATTTGTTGTTACAAAGTAGTCATTCAGATGTAGGATATAGGGTAAGGAATATAGTCAATAATATTGTAGTTACTATTTTTGGTATCAGATGGGTACTAGATTTGTTGGAGTGATAGAGGGGAGGTGGTTGGAGGTCAGGATGAAAAAGGTAAAGGGATTAAGAAGTACAAATTGGTAGTTACAAAATAGTCATGGGGATGTAAAGAAGAGCATAGGGAATACAGTCAATAATACGGTAATAACTATGTATAGTGCCAGGTGGGTACTAGACTAGTCAGGGGGATCACTTCTTAAGTTATATAAATGTCTAAGTACTATGCTGTACCCCTGAAATTAATATCAAATGATACTGAATATCAACTGTAATTGAAAAATTAAAAATTGGGGGAAGGTGAAGGGCAATAAGTGGTCCAAACTTCCAGGTATAAAACAAGTCATGGGGATGTAATGTACGGCACAGGGAATATAGTCAATAATATTGTGATAGCCTGGTACGGTGTCAGATGGTTGGACTTATCATGGTGATCACTTCTTTAGGTCTATAAATGTTGAACAACTATGGTGTATCTCTGAAACTCGTATAATATGGTACGTTAGGTCTAGTTCTAATAAAAATCTTTTAAAATTAAAAAAAAATTTAAAAAGGGGGCACACTGGGCCTTCTTCACTTTTGTGGCCTCATTTCTCTCCTAGAGTTCTTTTTTTAGATCAAAACAGGAAGTGGTAAGGTTGCCACATGAATACAAATCACAGAGTTGTTACAGTGCCAAATTGGCTCTAAGGCATCAAGAAAATCGAAGCTTAGTCCCCTCTATTTATTTCCCAACATTCAGTGGGCCTGAATATCTTACAACAGACTTTGTGGACAGCAGCCTGCTGTTGAGGGCACAGACATTGTCCTAACCAGGGGCAGGGGTCACTAGACCCTTTCATATTCTACACCAAAGAATTGTCTCTGAGCAGATTATATTGTAGGAGAAGTTGATCAGTTGGTGTTATTACTACTTTGGTGTTGATCTTTGGTATTATTACTACTCACATATATTGTGAAGACTACAAAAGTGAGAGATTGAACAAGGCCATTATTTCTGACCATGGATACAGGAGAGTTTATACTTAAGTGGGGGTAATCAATGCAATTTTGAAATCTTCTCTACTGGGTAAGCTTTTGAAAAGTAGGTAGTCATGATCAATCTAGAAAGGTTAGATTCAACTTAACACTTGTGTTAGGCAAGTTAAACTGACAACTGTAACAAGCAGTCTCAAACTTTCAGAAGCTTTACACAATAAAAATTCATTCTGACTCATGCAATAGTCCAAGGTGGGTATTCCTGGTCAGCCAATAAGCCCCCAAATAGTATCTCAAGGGCTCAAGCTCCTTCCTTCTTGTAGTGCCACCCTCTCCACATTTTCAGCATCCTCTCCATTAAGCAGCAAGATGAAAAGAGAGACTGTGGAAGACTAAATAGAAAGTTCTAATAAGCCAGGCCTAACTATATATTCCTTCCTGCCCACATTCTTTGGCCAAAGGAACATGGCCAGTCATATGGCCATGCCTAAATGCAAGGCAGGCTGGGGACAGCAGTCTAGCTGAGTACCCAATAAGGGAAGGAAGTTGGGTAGAATGAACACACAGCAGTCTCTGCCACGGGCAGGCATGACAGATTGCAGCCATTTTTGCAGTCAATCTACCACAGAGTCTAAAAAGCACACCAGGCTGAGACTTGAGAGAACTGAGTTCAGATTCTGAC
Source organism: Rhinolophus sinicus (assembly GCF_057876585.1). Classification (NCBI taxonomy): domain Eukaryota; kingdom Metazoa; phylum Chordata; class Mammalia; order Chiroptera; family Rhinolophidae; genus Rhinolophus; species Rhinolophus sinicus. The sequence goes on from NC_142501.1 coordinate 19,198,689, forward strand.
TTGGCAGCAAACTCACTCTGTGACCTTCCACAAGTCACTCATATTCTCTGGTCTTTAGACTCCTGAGCTCTGAATTCCATATTAATATTTAAAATGCCATATTCTGTTCTTATTTGTATTTAACAAATGTTTATTTCTTTTAAATATTTTTTAACGAGATTTGAAAATACTGTTTTCTAATGTGGTATTACTTGGGACCAGCATACGGGAAAACATCTGCTTTTATTTCATTCCCTTGACAGGGATTCTAAATATTTGTAATTTACGTGAAAAAAATTACAACAGTTGTACTGGGTTTCTTTCAAATGTGAAGAAAGAGAAAAGGTTTTGCAAATGAAAATGATAGAAGCCACCTTACTAGGAAAATAATCTAAAGATGATGTTTGCTCAGGATGGCTCAAAAGAGTCCCCGTGTCCTTGCTTTCACCAGGAATTCCTGATAAATGGTCAGTAAGAGCGATGAGGTTAATAAACTCTCTGGAGAGTGCTATAGGAAGGGTTATGATGACTGGCTTTGCTTTATGCTTGTCAGTCTCTTTCCAAAGGAAACTAGTAAGACAGTGGAGTGAGCCTAGGTGTCCTGGGACCCTGTCCCTGGCAGATCCTGGAGCAGTATCCTTCCTACCCAGCAGCCCCCAGCAGGGCTCGCCAGGCATCTGCCTTCAGCAAGGCCAAGACTAAAACAGTTTACACAGCTGGGCCTGAGTTTCATGAGGATTTTCCTTCTTTGTGATCTGGTTCTCAGTGCTACTTTAGGATACCTCTGAAGATGGGAAGCCAATTTAGCGCCAATCATCAAGTAAATTACTAGTCAGCCCTCCCATTTCCAAATCCAGACCCTTTTACTTCAGCCTGGTCCCTTCCTCCATCCGTGCTAAGCTACTACTCACTGCTCATTCCAAACACCATGTCTTGTTTTTATTTTCCCTTCCTCCTCTTTCTCTTTCTCTTATTCAAAGCATCATCAGAGTTCAGAGCCAGGCTAAATTCTGCCTCTCGCTGGAGCTTCCCCTGCCAATTCCAGGCCTCTGTGCCTTCTCCTACACAGGCACGAGTTACCCAATAGGCAGGCTGAGGATGTGCTTAGCACACTTGCGAGTCAGGGGGCTCACCACCACCCCTCACTCCCACGTCACCCCCACACATATAGAAAAAAACCTCACCTTTAATGGAGGTATCCAGAATTTTGAAATGGAAAAATCCAGAAAGAATTCATATTAACTTCCGTCTGTGTAGCGTTTGTGACATTTCATGAAATAACATTTATTCTGCATTACATGGAGAGAAGGGGCACAAAAAGGGGAACTTTTTTCATTTTAGGGTCTTTAGAGTTCTTAATTTTGTACCAGTCTCTCCTCGGAAATTAGACTGTACTTCCTGTGTTTTCCATAGATATTGGCGTTTACTTGTATGTTGGCGTGTGTAGGTGTCGGACCTAGTGGCTAGGCATGTGGGTTCTGAAGTCAGACTGACGTGTTGGAACCTTGACTCTGACACCACTAGCTCTGTGACTTTGGGCAACGTATTTGTGGTGGATAGTCTCCAATCATGGCTGCCATCAAATCCTCCCCTCCCTGCCACTCCTCCATTGAGAGGTAAAACTTGTTTCCCCTTCTCTTTACTCTTGGCTAGGTAACTGCTTTGACCAACAGACCAGGGCAGAAGTGATGTCCTGAGACATCTGAGCCCAGGCCATTTCTTTCCTCTGAGGAAGCTCCTTCTTGAAGTCTAGCTGCCATCCCAGGAGAAGTAGTGGAGGAGCATGGATGTACCCTGGTGGGCAGTGCCAGCTGTGCTCCCAGCTGACATCCAGCGCCCATTGCCAGCCATGTGAGCGAGCCATCTTGGATGTTCCAGACCAGTTGAACCTCCAGATAAATGCAGCCCCAGATACATCGCAGGGAACTGAAGAACTGCCCAGCTGAGCCAGGTTAGCTCAGAATCATGAGATACAATGGTGTCGCATCAAGCCACTGACTTTTGGAGTGCTTTGTTACACAGCAATAGATAACTGAACAGTATTTAACCTTACTTAGATTTGGTTTCTTCTTCCGTAAAATGGGATTGATAATGGCATCTATTGCATAGGATTGTTTTGAGGGTCAAATGAGATGAAAAATATGGTAAGTGTTTAGTGATGTTATGCTATCTATCTAGGCTATGTTTTGCTAATTATCATTATTATTATTTTTGATTGTGCAAGGGAAGGCTCTGTCACTGGTTAAAAGTTTTCAAGAATCAGTGCAGGAAGTGGTGGGAAAAAATGAAGGTATTGAAAATAAATGGAGCTAATATGTATTGGAGACCTACTGTATCCCAGGTCCTATGCTGTGTTTACACACATATGATCTTACTTTTTCTTCATAGAAACCTTGTTAGGCATGTGTTTTTATCCTCATCATTGAGTGGAGGTTCAGAGAGGTTAAATAATTTACCCAAAGTAAAATTAGTAATACCCAAAGGCAGGAAGTAGTGCAAGTGGGCTGTACGACTGCAAAGCCTATTCTTTTTCTTCACATTTCCACGCATTTTGGACAGAGGGGCTTCCTGAGGTCTTTCAAAATGTAATTACTGTTTTCAATGAGAAATTATATATTCAGCCAGATTCTATGCAACCCAACCGATATGCCACCTCTGATAGAAATACTGAGGAAAACTTAAGAACATCCCCCAAATCCTTCACTTCCAGTAATAAACATTAGAAATCTAGCACCAAGAAATCTAGATAAATCTTTCATGAAACTAGTTGCTTTTAGCTTATGTTACTTCTCTGAGAAACAATTTCCAAGCAAGTAAAGCTATACTTCCTTTCATTTTTTTCCCCCTAAAATATCGTCTTGAAGCCCTCAGGAGGACTGCCTCTTACGCCTGTATATTGGGGCTGCTTAATTTGTAAGTGAGAAGTTAGTTTATCTTCTCTCACACAGCCAGTTAGCTTGGTAAGGTTAGAACAAAGCTGATAAGGAAACCTATACTAGGCCCCGCAAGCCAGGCCTCTGAGATCCTGGCGAAAAGCTCACCGCAGATCTGTGTCCAATAATAAAATCCTCCTCAAATCTGGGAGCACTCAGCTCATTCCTGCCTTCTCAATCTCTTAAGTGCTTCCTTCCCATGCTCCTTCTTTTTCCTTTCCCCAGTCTCTTGCAAAACCTTGTTCCAAAATGTCAGTCAACCATCAGCTAATGGAATCAGAAGTTGCCTCACAATCACAAAACCTTCTGGTCCCTGGCCCAAAGGCCCCCCCCCCCATTACATTCAGTGTCCCAAGATGACCTCCCAGCCTCTATGACGTAAGAAGACATTTCAGAGCAGCTTTATAAATGGAGAAACTTATTCGTTATTTTTTCAAGGGACCAAGAAAAGAAAATGTTATGAACAAGGAAATTGGTGGTGGGTCATTGGCCAGGACACTGAAATTTGAACATTGAACAATTAATTTAAGGATAATATAAACAGATTTCATTATACGGATTTTAGGAATATGATATGAATATCCTGTTGTTTCAAATTCTAGAATGTTCCTCCCTCTATGGCACCCCACCCCCGACCTTCTTACTATGAGCTGGCATTCTCCCTCTCACTACTCTCTGCTGGTTGTTTTCTTCATCTTCCTCTGCTGTTAGAGTACAGATGAACTCACTCTGTGATTGGCCTCATGTGGTTGCCTTGCCTACATTTATTCCGGTTTCCTATTGTGTCGCAGACACACATTTTTAAGAGTTCCATTATGTTAGTTTTTTTTCCCTACTCTTTTCAGAAAAATTGACTTTTCAAAAGAATATTTAAAAAAATTTTTTTTGTTTAAAGTAATAAGGTTTGTTTTAGTGCTTTGTCCTCTTTCACAATTACAGCCATGTAATCCATAAGGAATCCATTAATGTGTAAGAGGCTTTGAAGCTGCTAGATGTGTGTGTGTGTGTGTGTGTGTGTGCGTGTGCTGTTTTTTTCTCTTTCTCTCAGAATCTTGCTGCTGCCAACCACTGATTTAGGAATGTGTAGGGGTATATGCCAACTCAATAATCAAAATCATTTTGGTACTGGGAACCCAACCGCAGTCTCTGTAGACCAGTGGAATTTATTGCTTGCTCCAGTTTATTAAGTAATAGTAACAACAACATTTTGAATAAAGAAGAGTCTGATAAGATGTGATAGAATGTCAGGATAATTCATTTTGATCATAAAACAATGCTTGTTTTGAATTTGAATTACTAAATGTTTAAATACCCTGATAGTCCACGGCTTCCTTCTCTGGACCTGGCATAGGAAGATGATTCAAAGCTCACTTCAAGAAAGAGACTCAGTGCAAACTGCTGGTTCTCTGCTATCTACACATCCCTGTTTTGTTTTGTTTTTCCCCATAAATACATATCTAGTACCAACTGTGGGCCAAGCACTGGTCTAGGCATTGGGACCACAGTGGTGACCAGGATAAACACAGTTCCTGCCACGTGGCACTTTCTGAAGGAAGATATCTTGGTTGCATAGATGACTTGCTGTTGAGACATTCGAGGCACAAGCAAAACAGGGTAATGGTGAAACTTGAGGACTAGAATCCCACTGACGTGTGCTGTGATTCAGGCTACACCACTCCAAGTTGCTTTATCTTGAACAATTTACGTGGCCTCTCTAAGCTTCAGCTTCCTAAATAGCAGTAGTACTTACCTCATGGGGTTATTTTGAGGGTTAAGTGAAAAAGCTTTGTATAGCTTTTAGCAGAATGCCTGGTTAATAGCCAGTAGCAGTAGTTGTAGTAGCAGGAGGAGTGGTAGTAGATGGGCCACACCGACCTTGGCAGAGAAGGCTAAGTTTCCTCATCCTCAGCATGGCAAGTTCATGGATCCTACCATCATTGGGAGGTTGCAGATGCATTCTACCTGGGGAGTCTCTTCAATTTGAGGGAGGGGGGAAAAAAGGCTTGTCCAATTTTCAGAACAACATCCTCTGCCTTCTAAAGCTGTTGTGCCTCCTACTGCTCGTGGAAGGAATTGCAGCTCCTTTCTTACTAGGAGCATGGTCTTCAGCCTTTACTGGAGGATCCCTCACACTACCTCAGCCCTGACATCTCTGACTCCAAAAGATGCAACCACCCACATCACCCCTGAGACCTGCCACCAGTGGCTGTGGCTGTGAAAGCCAGCCACCCCGTGGTACAGATTCTTCCCCGCAACTCAGCCCCTTGGGTTGCGGTAGGAGCCCCATCCTATCCCATGGTAAGCCCAGCACAGTAGATCTAGAACTTCCAGGGATACTGGAGCTCTGGGGCTCACAACAAACCCAACTTTCTGATGGATCCTGGATTGCTTTTCTCCCTGGGACAGCCCTGATTTTAAACATTAATCTCCAAAAGAGCCCTCAATAGTCATCATATGGCTGCCACTGGCCCTGTCGTTTTGGCCGAGACAGCATGATTGCCATACCAAACCAGACCTCTTCTGGAATGGTTCTCCTGGGCACACTGGAGGCTACTGTGCCCAAGCTGTGATGCAGGGCAGAAAGCCGTGCCCACCTGGTTCCTGTGCACCTCAGCCTCTCCAGTGGCGATCTCTTCTACCCAGCAGGAGACAGAAGATCACTTGGTTTCCACTCTAGGCATCTAGATGCAAAAAGAACCCACTATAGCGAATCTGTCTGCTGCCTTCCCTATGAAGTAAGCAGGCACAGGAAGTCCCATTCAGTTTATCTACCTCCAAGGGCCTTACCATAGCTAACATGTGGGAGGAGAGCAAATGTATATGAAATAAACATGATTTTCCTCCTAATAATAATAGTTCTATACATTCCACACTCACTGGGTGCCCAATTGCCTACTTGGTACCAGAGAAGAGACACATCCCAGCCACACTCTTGGTAGCTTAGCAAGAGCCTGGCCAAGCAAGCCTGTGTTAGCTTGAGGAAAGTACAGGCTGATGCCAGAAGCTGATCTCTGAAGGGTCTATCTTTGAACAAAACTGCTTCCTCAACTTGGAAATTCCCAATATTCTATAGCATACCAGATGGTCTCTGCCATCCTTTCCCTATAAATCTGTAGAGCAGCTCAGGACAGGGCCCTTTCTCTGACGCTGTCTCTGACAAGCATCCAGCTCTGGTCAGTCAAGCACTCATCTATCTGTTGGATGATGGCAGCGCAGGGTACACATGCATTCTGCTGCCTCTCTATGTGGAAACTTCCCCAGTAAACCATATTCCTCTTTCTGCTGCATGTCGCCGGTCAGGTGTGTATCTGTGCTGCCTTCGTGTGACAGCAGCAGATCCCAGGAAATTAGCCAGCATGGATACTTCTGCCTGATTAGCAGAGTTCCATAGGGCCACTCATAAAGGGGGTCCAAACTTGTTCCTGGACCCTCATTTCCACTCTCTAACAAAAAAAGGAAGCCCTCCTCCACCACCACCACAGATGACTATATCTCACAAGAACTTCTACAAGGAACAAATGCAAAGGAGGGGCTAGTTCCAAAGGAAAACTAAGTTTTGTAGAGAATGAGCCATGCTTACATTGACTTCTTTAAGGAAATTGACAGAAAATGCTAAGTTTTTGTTACACCCACAAGTAATGTTTCAATATGATCGGACTTCCCAAGTAGATGGAAACATGGCCGCTGGCCCTTTGAAAGGAGAGGGCAAACCTAGGAAATTACTCAGGCCTGGGCAGCTGTGTCCACGTTAGGCCTTATATATGAGTGCAGAGCTGAGAGGGAGAGAGGGTACTGAAATATGGCCTACACTCCTCTCTTAGTCTGTTTGTGTGGGTACGAGCACCCAAAAGAAGGAATGTCATACTTTCATTCCACACACAGACAATGTCCACCCACAAAGCCTAGAGGAGACCACTTCCTTAATTTATCTGCCTGCAGGGGCGCCTTTTCAAAATTAGTATCATTTGTGTGTGCTAGCAGGTGCCTTCATTGCCTCAAAGCTTTTCAGGACTGGATAGTTCTGTGGTCAAGTGAGGTATAGGACACCCTCCTACTAATAGTTTGAAGCATCCATCCCCCTTTTGGAAATGGTAACTTCATAAAGGCCTTGGGCTTACCTTGGATTCTGGTCTTCAACCAGTGGGTAACTGGGGAGCTTTAGAGCATAATTGGCCCTGTTCATTAAGGTTTTTTTTTTTTTTTTTTTTAAATTACATGTTTTTATTTTGAGATAATTATAGATTTACATACCGTTGTTGTAAGAAATAATACAGACAGATACCATGTATCCTTTACCCATGGTTTAATTTTTTAAACCAACATTTTTTGAGCACTTTTTCTGTGCTAGACCTCAGGAAAGAAAGATGCCTGAGAGGGGATTCCTGCTCCTCAGTACCTTATATTCTCGTGGTGAAGACAGACATAAACAATCTCTTTGATAAAGTTCATCATGTAAAGTGCCACGAGGGGAGGGAGCATCCCGGAGGAAGAGTCTGGGCTAGTGTCTTGGGAGATGAATAAAAGTTTTTCAAGGGAAATGGGTGTTGGAAGGGCAGTCTGGGCAGGAAAAAAAAACCCAAAAAAACAGTTAGGCAAAGGCTCAGAAGTATAAAATAGCCTGGTGTGTGCTGGGAGCCATTCAAGTAATTCAGCATAGATGGGAACAAAAAAATTCAAGGAAGGGAGTTCAGAGGCATCTTGGGAATGAGAAGGGAATGTTGTGTGATCCTGACCTCCCACATTCTATGCTGGGGAAATGAAAAACAGATGGAAAATAAGCTCCCAAACATGGCCCAAGCATGGCTCTGGGAGAAGCAGGAGAAATTTTTGTTCCAGTTTGAGGAGCCCACAGAACCCTCATTTCCAAACCTTGGACTATGGCCCATTTCCTTCCACGATCTTCACCTAAAGCCAAGAGCAGGAAGTCTAGCTCATATACTTCCTCTTATGCACAAAGGCAGCAACTGGAACAAAACAGAGCGCCCCCTCTGCCAATCTGGGCTGCCACTTTGGGGACGGCTAAGCCCAGCCTCCCTTGACTCCCATGTGGCATGGAGAGTGTCCACAAGTCCCCTAAGGGCCCAGCGAGGGACACGGAAGGTAGTCGATGGTGCTGCTGGCAAGCTCAGCAGAGGGTCACCAGAGTGGGGGCTGCAGGGCAGACCACATGAGCTGGGAATCAAATGGGAATCTTTTATACTTTAAAGAAATATACAGCCTCAGAGAGCTGAGATGAGGCAAGTTAAGGGGATAAGGCCCCCAGGCTGTGACTGAGCTGAGAAACAGAGGACCTCGAGTATTCTAGTCACAGATGTCTGCAAAAGGTGCCAGTGGAACAAGGAGTGACCAGGTAGATATACAGAGAAATCACTTTTTCAAAGATGGTAAAGATCCAAGAAGCAGCCTGGGACTAGCACACACCTTAGTTGCCACTTGCCCAACTTCACAAGTGACACAATAAGCAAATGCATATGCTAACAGGCCCTAAGGGGTGCAGGACAGGGAGGGAATACTGAGATACTTAAAGGGAAGTGTCTTTACTCAGCAAGATGGGGCTCATAAGGAGGATTCGGTCATACATAAAAAAAAAAAAAAAAAAAAAAAAAAAAATAGGAAAGAAAGCTACACTTTCTTTGAAGAAATGGATATATTGTGTATAAATGATCAACCCGTCAATATGTGGTTTATGACCCTGCCTGGCCAGATTTGGGAAGGAACAATTCTATTTGAATTCAGAATGACAAGGGTTCTATGCTGGTTGGTGACTTCTGAAGCATGCCATAAATACTCTACAGTGTTAAAATAGTCTCTTACTGAAGAAGAGATGAGATCCATTTTTACCTGTCCTCAGGTCCCAAGAGGTGTCAACCCTGATACATCCCCCTGAAAACAGGGATGTGGCCTTGGTAAGAGGACTGGGGCAGCCTTTGGACCTGTGAACTGGCTTACTTCAGGACAACCTGATCTCATAGTATTCCACCTTGTAATTGAAAGGGAAGGAGAAAGAAACAATGGTGTGGTCTAAAGAAGAAATCAGTATCCTTTATGGGCAGGACTTAGAATTTGGCAACTTACGAGTCAACGAAGGCCATATTTTTCAGTATGTTTTTTATACTTAAAAAAGAATTTTCTTAGTGAGGCTTGCTATGTTAACAACCCTCCCCCTTCAAACCCCCCCCCCCATCTCAGAAGCTTACAACACTGGTTCAATTCCCCTGCATATTCTATAGAGGCTGAGGTGGGCTGTGGTTTGCACCAGGATCTATGAGTAAGAAAAACTCATTTTCTCTCCTGTGTGTCTCCCCTTTACTTTCATGCCACTACCACATTCACAGCACCAGATTGTGGGGGGTGGAAGTGCATGTCCCAGGCCAAGCAATTTTGCGACACCAGCTGGATGTCCTACAATTCAATTCAATTTTGACACCATTGAACTGGAGATAGCATCAGATCCCACAGGTTAAGGGCTTTGTCCTATAAGACTGCCCCCTAACACCACCTTTAGAGGCCAATCTGAAGTCCAGCTTGTCACTTCTGCTTCTAACTTCACAAGTGACACCAATTAGCTACAGATCAGAGGTTTCCAACACTCCGTTCTCAAGCTCAATTAATTTGTTAGAGCAGCTCACAGAACTCAGGAAGAGCGCTTCCTTACTGTTTACCACTTTATCATAAAAGGATGTGATAAAGGATATAGATGAACATCCAGGTAGAAGAGATGCGAAGGGCAAGGTATGTGGAAAGGGGCGGAGCTTCCGTGCCCTCTCTGGGGGCACTGCTCTCCCCTCACCTCCACATGTTCACTAACCCGGGAAGCTCTCTGAGCCCCATACTCCTGGGATTGTTATGGGGGTTTCACCACTTAGGCATGATCGCTCCTTAACTCCATTTCTGGCTCCTCTTCCCTCTGTGGAGGAGAGAGGTGGGGCTGAAAATTCCAAGCTTCTAATCATGGCTTGGTCTTTCTGGTGACCAGCCGCCATCCAGCAGCCCACCAAGAATCACCTCATTAGAACAAAAGACACAGCTATCACCCAGGAAATTCCAAAGGTTTTAGGAGCTCTGTGTCAGGAACTGGGGTCAAAGACCAAATAGCAGAACAGCAGATGCTCCTCGTACTCTTATTGCTTAGGGACTTACAAGGGTTCGGGGAGCTCGGTGCCAGAAACTGAGGCAGAGGTCAATATATTTTTTTTCCATTCTTTCACACCCTGACTCTGCTCTGTCTTTTCATTTCAGGACCCAGGCTGAAAGAGCAGCCTATACGTGGGACATGCCTGAGAAAGAGCTAGAGAAATGCCCCAAAACTCAAGATGTGTCTTAAACCTTCTGCTGCAACATGGCAAATGTCATATTTATTCACATTTCATTGGCCAAAACATGTCACATGGCCAAGCCCAAATCCAATGAGGGAAGGACATAAAATCCTCCCCCGGGAGACACAGTAAATCATGTGGCAATGGACACGGAGGGGGTAGGGAGAATTGAAAAATGAATATAATCTATCATGACAATATAAATTCATATAGAAGAGATGGAAAATATAAAAAAGAAAGGCGAAGAAGATTAACTATAATCCCACTGTTAACTTTCCGATATATTTCCTTTCAGAATTTGTGTGTTTGCTAATTTTGACAAATTTAGGATTATATAACATTACACAAGTTTATAGTTTCTTTATAGTCTGCTAGTTTATATTCAATTGTATAATGAACTCTTTCCCATATAAATAATAATTTTTTTTAAATATCACTTTAGTGCCTACACAATTTTTGTATTCATTTGGATAGACTAGGTTTTGTAGCCATAACAAAAAAATCTCAACTTTGTTGTGTGGCCTCAAACAACAAAGGTTTATATCTTATTCAAGCCATTTGTCCAGTGCAGGTTGGCGCAGAGCTTCTGCTCATCTTGATCACTCTGGAACCGAGGCAGATGGAGCAGTTACCATCTCAAATGGATCTGGTTGTGCAAGAGGGAAAGGAGAATTCAGGAAAGCATGCATTGGCCTTAAAGCTTCATCCCCAAAGCTTTCACATTTTTATTAGCCAAGGTAAGTCATATAGTACGATATATTTTTAAATGGCCACAATATTTTGCAGATCTGCCAATCAATGGGTTCAGTCTATTTCTCCACCCCTCAACTGTGGGCTTGGGCATGTGACTTCACTGACTGACTAATGAGACATTAACAAATGTAATGGAAGCAGAAGCTTGAAATGTGCTTGTGTGCAATAGGGCCTGTTCTCTCTTAATGATTTTAGAACAGCCCAGGTTGACCGAGAGGATGAAAGATTACATGGAGAGAATCTGAGCTGTGCCAGCTGTTCCAACTGTTCTAGACATGGACAAGAGGCCATCCTCAACCATCCAGTTCCAGCTGAGCCAGCCCAGACCAGAAGAACCATCCAGCCAATCCAGATTTTGAGTGTTTCAAGTCACTATATTTTGGGGTGGTTTGTTATGCAGCAAGAGCTGACTTATTCACATGTCTGTATCTAATTTCATCCAGGAGAGGGCCATGATAATGATATTTTTGTAGAGTCTTAATGACTCTTGAATCTTAGAGCTATGCCATCATTTATTTAACTATTTTCTTATCGTTAGAATCACATTGTTACCTAATAAGTTATAGCACATTTATTATAACTATAAAGAACACTACCATGAACATCTTTGTGGATACATTTGTATCCAAGTTTCTGATTATTTCATTATAATAGTTTGGTGGAAGAAGAATTTAAGCCTCTTAATAATTACAAGTTATGAGCCAAAAGGATTGTACCAATTTACATATCTAATGAAAGTATGTAAGTGTACCCATTTCACTGCACCCTCACTCACCATCATTGAGTGTGAGCTTCTAAAAGTTTCTTTGTTGTTAATCTAATGGAGGGGGATGAAATCTCATTTAAATTTTGTTTCTTTGCAAATTTGAGGTTAACTTTTTCTTTCAATATATTTTTCTTTCAACATATTGTTAACAGTTAAAAATTCTTACACAGCACTCAGAATGTATATGACAATATTTCTATATTAAATTAAATCCAACTTGAGTGCCCCACAGGACAAAATTGGACAGAAGCTCAATATCACATATCCTTCCCTGTGTCCTTTCCCGATCTTAAATGGTGGGGAACCTGAAAACCTAAAGGAGCAGTGTGATGGGAGCGAGCTATGTGTCGGTGCCTCAGCTCCCTTCAAGCTAGGTGCAGGGGAGACTTCATGAAGGGGAAAGTCCACCTGGGTTCCAACAGCCTTGAAAGTAGTGTCCAGTTCTCACTTACAGACATACCTTATTCAGGTCAATCTACCTCAGATGCATTGGAGTGGGCACAGGTTTCCTCCAGCTCAAATCTTTAACAACTTTCGCTTGCTCACTACCACATTCTGCCAGCACTACAGGAAGGCAAGATGCAGCCCTCTGCTTCCTTTACTTGGCAGAGTTATAATTTGGGAACACTTAAGTGTGGCATGTGGGGGTGGGGTTATGAAGGGATATGGCTGGGATTACAAGAGGTTATGCACAAGGCAAAATGCTTTTCTAAATGGAATGAGCAGATATCTCCAAGACGAGCAGTGTAACTGTAGGAAGCATAATATAAATGTCAAAAGTCTAAGAAATCAGATGCAGAAGTATTGAACCATAAGTCATCATATTTCTTCTGTAACCAAAAGAATCACAATGTTTTTATTAAGTTAGAAAAGAAATACAAAGGCAGACTATGAGTACCACTTCATGGACAGATTTACTACTAAGTCCCTTTGTATTCATACCCTCACCTCCTCTATTTTTTTCATACCCTGTCTTTGAAAAAGCTTCACTTTCACCAAATGTCAGGGATGTAGTTTCAGTCAGTCAATAAATCAAGAACTATTCTCGTCACTTGGGGAGTTGGGGTGGATCCCAAAACCCAGTCACAGCTGCTTGCCTCCAAGAACCATACTCGTATAGTCCTGTCTTCAACTCTTCTTTCAGGTAAAGAAACTGAGTGAAAAAGCATAGGCTTCATGAACCCCATTAACTGACAACCCATAGGCCTA